>NC_090743.1:88834680-88872180 GCF_036898095.1 Palaemon carinicauda | reverse complement strand
AGCGAGATGCCAGGGTGGCAAGCCAGGCACTTCTTATCATGTTGCTGATAACACACCTTACCTTACAACCTATAGATATATTGCCACTATTCAAACATTTAGAATAAACTCCTAATTTTCTTATCTTATCATACCTCTGCTGCCCATCCAATGCTGAAAACTTGTGACACCTTTCAGATCTATGGTTTACATTCTTACAAAAAACATTATTTGAACCTTCACTTGGAAAAACTGCATATAAGGCAGAGGTTGTAAACAAATTATCTCTGCATTCTTTACTATTAATATTCTTCCTTTCCTCATTGCTACATTAAGGCCCAAGAGCTGGGATATTTTTTCTGTACATCTCACTTATTTTTAACCCTTCTACTTCCCTTTTAAGCCACTTCAACAACCAATCAAGATCACTTTCATGGCCACTGCTATCTCTTGAAAATTGTAGCCTTAACTCCATTGGAAGCCAAGACATAATAATAGGGGTTAGGAGAACCTCACACTGCTTTCCTGTTACTCCAAGAGCATCTAAGTTTCTTGTATGCTTTATGACCTCATACCAAAGTCTCCAAAGCTGTTTTGTCTAGCTCTTACCTTGGCGGTCAGGTACTTGAAGGGAAAGAAGAGCTTGGACATGTGAATGAATAATGCACTCAGAATTGTCAAATCTTTACTTGAGTAAGTCGACAACTGTTCTATAGGTGGCACTGGTGTGTGGTATGCCCTACACCACATCCTTGGCAGGACCATCTAACAGGAAAAGCAAGTAGGTCAGCTTTGTGTTGTCTACGTGGGAGGAAAACTGGTCCCAGAAACTCTGCCACTGTGTTACTTCGCCATCAAATCTTAGTAATTATAGTATTGGCAGCATTGCCTGAATGGATGCTGCACTTGCAGAACTTCCAAAGTCGTCGTCGCTGACACCTGCTGCCGAAATATCCTTAGGTCTATTTGCACGCCGCAGCCTAGACCTATGCCGTGTACGATCTGCTTGTTCTAAGTAATTTTCTAATTCCTCAGGTTCAAGTTCTACTTCTAATTTATCATGCACTTCTTCTAATTCACAAAGTCTATTATCCGTCTCTTCTAGAGCTTCTACTAATTCACTTGAGGTAGGAGGTGGGTCTCAGACTAGTAGGGCATCTATTCTATTACTAACTCAAGTCACCCAGCCCTCAGCCGCTGCTCCATTATAACTATATCACTGGATGCAGCTTCTAAAGAGTAACTGATAGTCCTTACTGGGTACTAATAGTTCTAATTCCCGGTTCTGGGCTCCATATGTCCTCTATGGGGACATTACTATGAATCACTAAAGTCAGACAGTAACTTTCATAGGTTTGAAATCACACGCGGCTCCTTCTTCTTTTTATTTTCCTTTCAAAAACCACACTTTATAACCATAACATTTAAAACCATCAGGGAAAATAACGTTCACTCACCTCAAATAAACTAAGAATAATGTCTTATAATTAGTGTAAACTATCAGCAATTAATTAAGGATTGAATAATGAAATATTATCATAAAATAAGTACAAGAGAATGTGAGTGAGATAATTTTGTAAAATAATCTTAAAAGCTACTGAAAGAAAACGGCTATCAGCAGATTACCTTAGGCTTGACTAAAATAAATGACTAATTTTGCATAACAGGATCTTAATTTTTGACAATCTGCGTCGGAAGCACTTGAATCGAAATCTGCTAATCTTTCTTTGTCCAGCATAGTCTCCCTGAGTATAAAAGCTTCCATCCGTCTTCATTCTCTCTTCTGCAGAAGTTGTCAAAGTCTCCACATGTAACCCATGTCAATAAAAGCTATGAATGGTTAAATAATATTAAGTTCCGCGAAGCTAAATTTTTCCATTATTTTGGATCATTCACCTTTATTTTCAGTGAACCATTGATGTTAAAAACAGAAAGTGATTGATCACTGACACAATATTGCATGACTTCTGAAAGATCAAATTTCCTTTGCTATTCTCCACTGAAGCTATAATTTCAGCCATAACTTTGTTTTCCATTGCGTCTGTTTTTTTTTAATTGGATGAAATGCTTTCTTTGTTGGCTATCTACATGGAAAAAAATTCAATTTGGAATTTCTGGGAATTGTTGCAATGAAAAACACAGTATCAGAAAACATTCCTTGACTGAAAAAATCCTGGACAATCTTTTCTCCATCAGTGTGTGTCATTTCAGAGTCATTTTGGAGTTCTACTGATGCAACTTTGCCTGATTGTAAGGACTGAAGGGAATTATTTTCTTAATCCAAAGGGTCAGATATAAGTTCTGTCGACTTTGTATCAATTAGTAACATTGGTTCATCCTTCAGAGACTGGGCCAATCCAGCCTTCATTATGGAACCCTTGTTCATTGTCAGCTCAATCCATAGATCCAAAGTTGAGCATGAATATGGATGGTTTGTCATAGATTGAGGAAATTAGTCCTTCATACATGTATTGCCTTTATCCTCAAGTGAGGAGCTAATTTCAAGACAGAACTTTGTGAGCTAATTTCCATATTTGTTTTTATCATATATCTGTAACCATAGTATCATCATCTTGAGTGAACCTTTGAAGTCATTCCAGTCCTGGGTACGCAAGGGGTAAATATTCTGCAACAGAACCTCAACCATTTCCATGAAGCTAAGCTAGTAGATTGTCATGGAACTCCTGTTTTCCATGATAAATGAATAGGCTAGGAGAACTTGACGGCCATCTTTGATTTTTAACAATTCAGGAAGTTAGCCCAAGGTTTTGGGAGGGTCACCTCCGCTAATTTTGCGATGCATTAGCACATATCAAAAATATCAGAGAATGTTTTTTCTCTACTGATCTGAACTTCATAGGTGATTCTCTCACAGATGTACTTCTCTTTCTTGTTCATAAAGGTTTCTTGAATCAAGAAAGAGAAGTACATCTGTGAGAGAACTTTATATATATGTATATATATATATATATATATATATATATATATATATATATATATATATATATATATATATATATATATATATATATATATATATATATATATATAGAGAGAGAGAGAGAGAGAGAGAGAGAGAGAGAGAGAGAGAGAGAGAGAGAGAGAGAGAGAGAGAGAGAGAGAGAGACTATGATACTAATATAGTTTTGACTTTTATTGTTGATCGCTACTTTTGCAGCATGAAATCGACTATTAAGTAACGAAGCTTCTCGAACGTTGCATTTTTTCTAGAAAACCAATAGGAAGTTCACGTCTTAGCTATTACTTACACATATGTCGACACAAGAAAAGTCGTATGCTGCTGATCCTGGTAGCACCAGTTACAGTGTAGTTGATATGTGGAAATATTTAGGTCTTATACAGTACTAAAAGTATTTTCGTAATGGACTACCAGATATGTTTTGTTGATTAAAAGAAAAGGCGATTAAAACATTTGTAAATGAACGCTTACTTGTGTAAATAACAAACTATCCCATCTTGCAGTAAATTATAATGTTTTCAAACCTTAATAATCTTCAAACATCTTTTATATTAGAGTTAATTGCAAGTATGATTTCAGGAAATGCCTCCGCAGATGTTTGAGGCAAAGTTTGTGGAAAAAAATAAATACTGATTTAATGATTTTTAGACATTTATCAAAGCAATAATGAAAATACCCTGATTTTATATTCTGTACAGTGATTAAGAGTTTATCTTATGCTAATGCTAAAACTACCAGATACTTGTGCCAAAACATATTTACATGCATAAAACTCTATGAAAAATATATGAATTCATTAACAATCTTATCAATGAAGTAATCCCTAAAAAAAAAATTACAAGAAAAAAAAGTAACAGAAAGTGAAATATATAAAGCGGTAATCAAAATATATCCTCTCTTACCTTTTCGCCTTGATCTATCATTATCTTCATATTTCAATAAGATAATTATGTAATCATTTGAAACATATTTTGAAAATTCCAGTTTCGTGATCTTTGATTTATACCATATCTCTTTCGTGCAGTAGTTTCGTTATAGATATTTAGCCGCATAACTTACATGGTCATTATCATTATTCATGTTTACTCCACATGCATTGAATAATAATGAATTAGAAGCTGGATACAGGCGGGCATCTTGATTGGTGGGTTAAGAGAAATTGAATACGTTGCAGAACCTGTTGTGGATGTACTATGTATAAAAGTAATATTCATTATCAACATAATCATCATCATATCCATTCGTCTATTGATGCAAAGAATCATGGTTATATTATGTCAGTTGTTTCTATTTTGAGCTTTTAAATCAATACTTTTCCATTCATCATCTCCTACTTCATGCTTCATAGTCCTCAGTCATGTAGGCCTTGGCCTTGGTCTTCCAACTCTCCTAGTGCCTTGTGAAGGCCAGTTGAAAGTTTGGTGAACTAAACTCACTTGGGGAATGCGCAGAGCACGATCAATCCATCGCTATCTACCACTCACCATGATCTCATCCACATATGGAACTCAAGTAATCTCTCTTACAGTTTCATTGCTAATTCTGTCCTACCATTCAACTCCAAATATTCTTCTGAGGGCTATATTCTCAAATCTACTAAATCAGTTGGATATTGTTTCATTGTCATACTACGACTCATATTGATGCAGTAACACCGATTTCACTAAACTGATATATAACCTGAGTTTTATATGTAACTTCAGGCAATTTGCTTTCCAAAATTTCACTCAACCTAGCCATTGTCCCCTTTGCTTTTTTCAATCTTTCCTTAAACTCAATTTCTAAAGATCGTGCTTTAGAGATCATAGTTTCTAAATATTCAAATGATTCCACCTCATTAATCCTTCCCCCTTCCAAAATAATTTCATCTTCCATTCCATACTTCGTTCTCATTATCTTTGTCTTTCTTCTTTTTATATTGATCTCAAACTCCTGTGATATTTCATGCATTCTGGTAAGAAAGCTTTGCAAGTCCTGTGGTGTTCCGCTAATAAGGACACCGTCATCAGCGTACTCTAGGTCTGCTAATTTCCTGTTACCTATCCATTACAATCCTTCTCGACCATCCCCACCTGTTCTATGCATTACAAAATCCATGAGGAGGATAAACAGCATAGGTAACAATACATCTCTGGAGAGTACTCCACGGTTCACTGGAAATTCATTTGATAAGACTCCACTGACATTCGTTTTGCACTTGCTAGGCACATGAGCAGACTTAATAAAATTTACATATTTAAAAGGAACTCTATATTGATGGAGGACTCTCCACAAAATTGGCCGGTGCACACTATCAAAGGCTTTTTCATAGTCCACAAATGCCATTAAAAGTGGATTTCTACATTCTACATATTGTCATATGGCGTGAGTTGATTACATAATTATATGATGGGAGACGGTGAATTAGACGATTGTTAAATCTCAAGACGATTTATTGTCTAAGTTATTTTTCACAACAAAAATGAACATAAATCTACTTCAAAACAAGTGAAATAGAACTTTAAATCTTGGAATTACATAACAGAAAAAATACAAGTTTCTCGCTGACTTTCAAATGATTTGATCAGTTCAATACAATGGTAATTAAATTTTATATAATAGACACACATGGGGAGAATCTACTTGGAGCAGGTTACTGTTAATCTTCTTCCATCAGTAGAATAGCAATTTATCTCAAGTCCCCAATCTGACTTATTAACTAAACATTACAATCGTAATTTCTATCCAAGTCAAGCAAGAGGGGCACACACATAATATTTGTCTCACGTTACAAGGCTATGGTAACAGTTACTATTATGATCGTAACCTAGTGGAGTGTCATTTGGGGGTAATGATCGCCCAGTGGCAACGAGGGCCACGGCCCGTCTCCCGCGCCCGACTCTCCTTACTCTACTTCTAAGGGTGAGTTTTTATGGCACCTGTCTCTATGGGGGTCAGCTACTTCCGCTAGGAGATAGGTGGTTACCTTTTCTTACATGACAGCTGCGATCTAGGTCACCCAGATATAGGTTGCCCCACCTCAAAGACCTTAGCTTTTGTCCAACCTCCCTCATGCTTTGACCTGGGAAGTAAAAGAATGACAACAGCTTACAGTCCACATCAATGGTGCAACTCTTTCTTCAGGCCCGGTGGCTTGTGACAGAGTTTACAGTACCCAGGAATCTTGGAGATAAGGTCATAGGACACAACCACTGCCCTACTTCCTGCGACTTAAACTAACCCCAGTGATACTTTTATTTTTACTTTAATTATTGTATATGTGACAAATCCCCCTCCACCAGACTCAGGGCACTCCTGGGCTGTTCAGAATTCACTATTACTTTGAACAAAGGAAATGCCATCAACTTTCAAGAAAATTCAAAACAAAACAAAATCCCACTGAAATTACTCTATTTAAACAAAGTCTCCAAGATCCTAGGGAAGCCTTGTTAACTTACAACAAGGGTGAACAAGACTTAGACTAAAAGTTCATATGTAATAGTTAACTTATCTCACAGTAAATGGAAACTGGTGAACAATTATCAATAAAAATAAAACTTACAGTTTAAACTCAATAAAAATACTCATTATCATTGAACACATGCTAAAAATAATCCAGAAAACAAATTAATCATCGATCAACACAACGATTATACAAGTCTGAAACCATCGCGGGACTTGGAAAGTTATGCTGATGAAATCGTCTGGTGTTGTTTGCATACGATTCCGCATTGTTCATTCAGAATGCTGTCAGCTGAGTGATTGTCTCAACAAAACGAAAGATAGCATTTTGGTTTTACTGAATTTCATCTTCTATCGCAAGTGTAATCACACGTGGGTTATACATATCTGTTCTTACACAATCCAAACATTTACTTTATCCATTGTGTATAATTTAATGATGACACGAGCTTAACTGACAAAACTGTATAGCAACTTGGTCTTTATTGTTTGTAAATGATTCTACAGTGTTGTTCATGAAGTGGTTAGGGGGCGATTATTGCTCAAACATGACATTCTTTTTTACTAACTCTTAATTGCTTTTACAACTTTTTAAAATTACTGTGTCGCACATCTGTTTTCACACACATAAAGATCATTTATTTTATTCCTTGACACAGACTGAAAAAGTTTGCGGCAACTTGTTCGTCATTTCTCAAGTTTTTCATTGGTTCTCGCGAATCAAAAGAAACAGACAAACTAAGTAGGAACTCAAATCTTTTTTCTTTCTATCATGTTGCCAAATAGCACCTAATGACAATCAATTCTTTACTTGTCATAATTTTTGAAAAACAAACAATTCTATACAGAGTTGAAAAACAAAAACTTAATTCCGACTTTCAAATCAAAAGAAATTACGTTACTTGTCAAAATCTCAAATCTCTTCTCAAAAAAAAAAAAAAAAAAAAAAAAGAAAAAAAAAAAAAAAAAAAAAAAAAAAAAAACATTCAAGATGCAATTTTCAACAGTGACTGTAACATCATAATACTTCCTCAAGGAATTCACAAATCATCACCGTTCACTTCATTAATTTCATTTAAACTCAAAGTGACCAGTCCTTTAATTCTTAAATACATTCATGCTGTCTGTTAATTCATTTGACGTTACTTTCCCAAAATAATTTGTTAATACTGCTCGGTTTCTGGACTCTGAACGAACGCTGGTGAAACACATCACTTATGAAACGCTGTAACTAAAAGAAACTAAATACAAGGTCTTTAAATTGTCCAAGTGACAGATTACTAATTGCTTAACAATTGTCGACAATTGAAATCACTTCGATTATTACGTTAATAAACTTATTTTCATTAATTAGGATTATCTCAGACAAAAACTGACAGACAACAGTTCAACACTTTCTTTTAAAACATTTCATAACGAATCATCGACAATACGGGGCGTGACGTAAGAACAAATACTGCGACACACATTTCTCAAATTATCAATGTACCTAATTTACACTTCTTTCTTCATAATTTTACTAAGTACCTACTCAAAAAGGACATCATAAAAAACTTCATAAATTTCGTCCTAACATTAAATTTACAAACTTCCTACATTTCAATTATGGCTGAAAACTTCTCCTGAATTAAATAACTGTTATCATTATTAACACAGAACTATTTCGACATGTGACTACCTTTTTTTTTTTTTTTTTTACAAAAAAGCTCATTTAACACGTTTGGCAACGAAGGACTCAAATAACAAAAACAAATTACTTTAAACCAAAGAGACCATGCAATGAAGATTCATAGTTTACACAGTGTAAAAAGCAATTCTTATTTATCCGCACAGCAACAAAATCATTTTTTTTTCTTTTAAGATAAGAAAAATCGATCTTTACTCGAAGCTTTAACACTGAAAACATCTTACTTGACTAGTTACTTTCTTCAATCAAAACTAGCGTTCTTTCATCTTTCTTTAACATTACGTAAGGAAAATGGAATTACAACTTCGTTATTCTACACACTTATACAAAATCTTAAAACATATTTGTTAACCATAAAGCTACAGATTTTGTACCACATTACTTAACTTATGTGTGGGTTGATTGCAGTGGGTCGTCTTGGGTCCTTCGTCCTACAGTTGCAGTGTGGAACCTCTTCCAATATACGTGGTTGTCCTTGGCCTTTGTGGGCGCGCCATTTCTGTCAAGGCTGTTGGTACGACGACGAAATCCTCCATACTTAGGGCAATTAGAAGCACCCCAACTGCTCCTGTTGATAGGGCCCATAGAGGGTGCTGCAACTATTCTCGACATCATCGTCAGGATTTTCTTCTTAATTTTTCTAGGAAGGTCCATTCGTCCTTTATCTTCATTCGTTATGCTTTTTAACTTCTTTTTCTTCCGAGTTTTTCCTTTCCGCTTCTCCCGAAATGTCTCTTGCTTTTCGTGTTTCATTCTTTTTTTTTTCTTATTTTTTCATGTCTAAAGTAAATTTTTGGTAGCTGTGGCACTCGGTACTTTGCTCATTATCACACTTGTTTTCAATCCCCTTTTTTCCACAACTGCCACCAATTTTTATTAATTACATAATAATATGATGGGAGGTGGTGAATTAGACGATTGTTTCATTGTAAGAGGATTTATTGTCTAAGTTAATTTTCACAACAAAAAGGGGCATAAACCCTCTTCAAAGCGAGTGAAATAGAACTTTAAATCTTGGGATTACATAACAGAAGAAACACAAGTTTCTCACTGACTTTTGAATGATTTGATCAGTTCAATACAATAGTAATTAACTTGTAAATAATAGACACACTAGGGGAGAATTAAGTTAGAGTAAGTTACTATTAATCTTCTTCCATCAGTAGTATAGCAATTCATCTCAAGTCCCCAATCTGACTTATTAACTAAACAGTACAGTCTTAATTTCTATGTAAGTCAAGCAAGAGGGGAACACACATAATACTTGTTTCACGTTACAAGTCTATGGTAACTGTTACTATTATGATCGCAACCTAGTGGAATGTTGTTTGGGCGTAATGATTGCCCAGCGGCGGTGAAGGCACGGGCCCGTTTCCCGCGCCCGATTCCCCTCCCTCTACTTCCAAGGGTGTTTTTATGGCACCTGTCTCTATGGGGGTCAGGCACTTCCGCTAGGAGATAGGTGGTATCCTTTTCGTGTGTGACAGCTGCGATCTAGATCACCCAGATCTAGGTTGCCCCACCTCAAAGCCCAAAGCTTTTGTCCAACCTTCCTCGTGCTTTGACCTGGAAAGTAAACGAATGACAACAGTTTACAGTCCAAATTAATGGTGCAACTCTTTCTTTAGGCCCGGTGGCTTGTGACAGAGTTTACAATACCCAGGAATCTTTGAGATGAGGTCATAGGCCAGTAACCACTGCTCTACTTACTGTGACTTAAACTAACCCCGCTAATATTTTTATTTTTACTTCAATTATTCAATATGTGACAACACTGCTGTACCACATGTCTTAAAATGAAAATTAGGCCAGTGAAACTTCTATCCTTTCAAAATCCTTGTTCAACTCTCAGCTTTTCAACAGTCTCTCTTTCGTGTCTTTAGAATGAACATACTATATATTTTCATGACAACTAATGTAAGTGTGATGCCTCACCAATTATTGTAGTCAGTCAGATCTCCTGTTTTGCCAATTTTACCAACACTCATAGCTCCCATTCATCAGACTTTGCCTCTTCATGCAACATTCTGCAAAATAATGTTGTAAGTATTCTGGGAGTTACTTCATTTTCAGCTAATTTCATCACAACAGTTATTTTATCGTATCCAAGGGCTTTCCCTCTCCTGAGTTTTTCTTTATGATAGCTTCGACTGCAAATGCATTGAATTCAATAATGGGCTCATCAAGGTCTTCCTCAGCTTCAGGTATATCAATCATTTTATATCCCTTATATTGCTATTCATGACATCACTAGTGTTCCATCTAGCATTGCCTTTCTTCAGCTTGTTGTTATAAAAGTTCCGTATTCCTTTTTATTGGGTATATGCTTCTCCTTCTTTGCCCCAGAAGAGATTTCATTAAAAATTCTAGGAATAATTCTTGCATCATAGCCACTCCGTGAATTCATAGCTTTGTCAGCCTCATCTGCTTTCATGTCTACATATTCGCTCCAGTCATTCCTGGCTTTTCTTTTGACCTCACTATTAATACTGGAATATTCATCATGATCTAAATTTTAATTTTCATTACTTCCTCGAAAACTTTCAACAATCAATTCCTGTCTTTGTCTCCTTTCTATAGTATCCCAAATATCATTTGATATCCATGTTTTTCTTCTTGTAACAACATGTCCCAAAACTTCACTAACAACTGACTGATAAAGATTCTTAATATCACACCATTCTTCATTAATTACCTGCTCTTCGTCTCTTAAGGTCTCTAAGACCGCATATTGATTCCTACATTCAATTACAAAGGTTTTTCTGTGTTCATCTTCTAGAAGTTTGGTTGTACCAAACCTAGGTAATCTATCTACATTTCTGTTGGGTGCTTTCAGTTTTAATTTTAGTGTGGTAATGAGGAGCTGGTGATCACTATCAATATATGCACCTCTATAACTACTAACATTTCTCAGAGTCCTCCATCTATCTTTATTAATAGACACATGATCTATTTGATTTTTGTAATTGCCAGATGGTGTAGTCCATGTATGTTTGTGGATATACTTTTTTCACTAAATTCTCTACATTTTTAACTTAGGGCCAAGATATATATAACATATTTCATAAATTCATTCACCACTTGCTATGATTTCCTAATCTGATTCATGGTTCTAACATCCCAATTACCAGATTTCCATTTTTCTTTAGTATTTATAAACCACGAGATTCTTAGCAGGTCGCAACGTCCGGGAATGTGGGCCATTCTGTCATTTTCGTTTTCTATCGACTAAGTCCATAGAGGATTCGTTGGCTTTATTCATCAAAGGATGCTCAATTTCCTATGATGCAGAATGCATATCTAAATAGGGCAAGTGACCCCAGTCAGTCCATACTAATTCCAGTAAGATCATCTGCCTGGATCAGGGGTAGAAGCCAAAAAGACATCTGTTTATTGCCTTTAACCCAATCCGTCACCCTGCCACCAGTGACTTCATCGAGATTTAGTGGGCATTTCCTTCACACCAAAAGTTCCTTCTACTTCACATGATTGCTCATCCTCGTATTTAACCTTTTTCAAACAGATATACCTCCTAGCACGGTATATACACAGCTTAGCACTGTATCATGTAATATTTTTATCTTCATAAATAAACCATAATTTCCTTTTATTCTTCGAAAAATAGATCATGGTCAAATATTACATGGTCATCAGTACAATCAAATTTTGATAGAATTTTCATTATTATCATTCGTTAATCACAATTTACAGACACTGGTGGATTATAATATGAGATTTTAAGTTACACTAAGATTCCGACAGCATCTCACTATATGTGCTGATATGAAAAGCATTTTTTGGGGGGGGGGGCATAATTCCTGAGGCTACAGCGGCTCCTAGTTCATCAAGATCCTTTTCCAATGACCTAGTTATGGTCCCTTGTACACCTATGAGTATTGGCCCCGCTTTTACTTGAATATTCCATAGGCTTCTCAATTCAGTTGGTAATTCCTAGTACTTTTCTATTTTTCTCTCTCCCTTTATCTTCAACTCATGAGTCTTATGGTACTCCCACATCTATGAGTGATGCCTTTGTTGTTTTGTTTTGTTAACCAGCTAGCGTAAGGTCGCATGGATGTGCTTGTATAACCCTTTTCGTCCTCATACTGCAATCCCAAAGTAGTTTAAGCTGATAATTTTCAACTACAGTTTGAGGTTAATATTCATATCATTTATTGCTGCATTGTATTACATATTATCCACAAAGACTCCAATGGAAAGCTTTATTATTATTTTTATTACTTCCTATGCTGCAACCCTATTTGGAAAAGCAGAATGCTATAATCCCGCAGGCTCCTACAGGGAAAATAGCCCAGTGAGGAAAGAAAATAAGGAAACCACAAGAAACGTAATTAACAATTAATATGAAATATTTCAAAAAGAGTAACAACATTGAAATGAATATTGCATACATAAAAAAACAATACACAAGAGGAAGAGAAATAAGATAGAATAGTGTCCCTGAGTGTACCCTCAAGCAAGAGAACTCTTCCCCAAGGCAGTGAAAGACCATGGTACAAAGGCTATGGCACTATCCAAGACCAAAGAACAATGGTTTGATTTTGGAGTGTCATGTCGTTTCTTATATTGATTTTGAGCAAGTGGTGAACAATCACTAGCCATGTTGTTGATGGTTTACTATTTTGCCGTACACTTCCTGCACTTTGACGAGATGGTTCTTCTGTCTACTGCTCCTTCAATATATCTTGTTCTTAAGTCTTAAGCCTGTTTTTGTGCTGCCATTATCGTCTCTTCAGTTTCCTTCTTAAATTCTCCTCTTTCTAACCTTTGTCAGTTCTCCTTTCCGGCTAAATTTTCCGTTTCTCTCAGGAATTGTCCTTGAATTGGTTTTCTTATCCATTCTTCTAATCTCTTTTTTAGTGTTCTCTCCTTACACTCTTCTGGGTCTTCATCCTCCTTTATAAAGTTATCTTTCAATACACGCATTAGCCATTCACCTTCAGAAATCTTAGTGTTCTACTTTTGATGTTGACACAATCTTCTGCAATTATAAATCCTTTTCCTCCTTCACTTCGTGGTATATAGAGCCTGTCAATATTTGCTTTTGGGTGTAGTGCTTGATACATGATCATTACCTTTCTAGTTTTTCTATCCATGTTGTATCGCACTGATTTCTTCCAAACCACTATTCAAGCACTGTACCTGATTACTAGCACTGGCCAGATGCTTATAGTCTTTAACATATCTCCAGAGATAAACTTTGACATTATTATAGTTTTGATTATTTTCAAATATTTTCCTCGAATCATTTTCATCATATCTTTGTGTGTTATTGCTTCTGCTATTACCCCCGAGGTATTTGTAGCGTGCTTCATCTATATTCTTAATGATATTTCCATCTGGCAGCTTTAACCCTTCCGGCTCTGTTACTTTTCCCTTCTCCGTGTTAACTAGAGCAAAATTCTCTATTCCAAACCCCATCTTGATGTGTCCTGATACAATTCATACTGGCTGCATAAGCCTGAACTTTCCCATAGCATCTTTCTTGAACAGCGTGATATCATTTATGAACATATAGGTTCCTGTGGCCTAATGGATAACGTCTCGGCCTGGTGATCGTTAGACGCGGGTTCGAGTCACGCTCAAGCTCGTAAGTTCCTAAAATGTCTGCAACCTTGCCATGCTTGTGAGATAAGGATGGGGTGTTTACGGTGTCATCAGCAGCCATTACCTGGCCCTCCCTGGTCCTAACTTGGGTGGAGCTGGGTCGTGGTCTTTGATCATATGACATATGGTCAGTCTCTAGGACATTGTCCTGCTTGCTATGGGAATATCACTGTTCCTTGACTCTGCAATTTATGAGAGACCAAAAACCTCCTTTTCAGCGGCGACCCAAATTCTGTATTTCCAGCAGTCTTGTCCTGGGAATCATAGTTACAACAAAGAGTAATTGGAATAGTGAGTCCCATTGGAATATTATTATTATTATTATTATTATTATTATTATTATTATTATTATTATTATTATTATTTGGTTTTTAACGTGATTACTGAGATGATGTGGTCAAGTAAAAACATATTCCTATTACAGATTACATAAACGAGAGTAAAAATTCTATTCAATGAACTGAATAAATGAGAAGAAATGGATTTTATGCAAAAGACATTAGTAAAGAGACGAACTATATGCTTGATAAGATTTGCAACTGAAATATGATTAGAACCAAAGTAAACATAGAAAAAAATAAATTATTACTGTGAGAATTATGACAAATGTCAAAAAAGTAATAGTTTTGATGAGTGTTTCAAGAAAAATTATGAAAAGCAGAAGAAATACAGACACACAAGGAACAATTTCAGACATCATTACAAACGGAGTGAAAATATATTGATGTTTTTTGAAAGATGGAAAGGTGGGGGAACGTAATTGAGAAAAAGTTAGTTTTACAAAAGTCTGGAGATCAGAATTCCAAGGAAATGTTGAAAGAACTGAGAAATGATACAGCTTTCGATGTAAATACTTCATCAAACGAAGATATAAGGTTGATGAAGTTATAAAGAATCACGTTAGGGCAAATTTCTTGAATAAAAACATTCAATGCTGAATATTATGCAGGATAAGGGAAAGTGTATAGAAGTAACATGAAATCATATGCATCCTCTCGATAAAAAAACGTAATTACTTACAGAAAGAAAAATGACAACAAATCTGGTTGAAAAATTAGTTACACAAGTCAAAGGAAATGGGAGTGTATTGGAAACGTCCATGTCTGACGATCTTCGGGACGGGTGTTCACCATTCTTTTGAACTAGTTATGGGGTGTTTTGGGTGGACTGTATAGGTCTTCCTCATTAGTCCTCCGCAGCCATTGCCTGGACCTACCTGGTCCTAGCTTGATGGTAAAGGATCTTGGGTATTGACCATATGTGTATATAGATAGTTTCGAAGGCATTGTTGTGCTAGGGTATTTTCACTGTCCATTACCTGGGGCATTCATAAGTAACCTTTAAACCTTTAAAGATTTTATCTGACTAAGGCAAAGAATTGTGAGAACTGAAGCAAGAAAGGTTTGGAAATGCATCAGTCAAATTTGTTTAACCTGTGCGAGTGGGCAGTTAGGTTGTAACTGAGAAGGGAGGTGAATGCAACTGAACTTTATTAAACAATCATTGAGTTTATATACAGCAACATCCGAGGAAGAACGTTACAAACATTCAAACATGATGAAAGCTTGTACTAGCATGATAACACCGGTTGGTCTATTAACAGTACAGGGAAAGCAAGTGAAAAGATACAAAATCAAAACCGTTACAGTGTACGTGCTTATATGAAACGCTAGCGGTACAAACCAAATAAAAGCACAAAAAAGGAAAATAGAGAGAAACCATTTCAGAGAAATTATTATTATTATTATTATTATTATTATTATTATTATTATTATTATTATTATTATTATTGAATTTGCCGGGAAGGTGAGGACTGACTATGTTAAAGCTTAAACTTATTCAAATTATAATGAATTCACCTTCTGTGTATCTCATCTAACTTTTGAAATGTTTCGTTATTCACTCAGTCATTGTAGCTGATTTGATACATGTTTATATATATATTATCTCTCTCTCTCTCTCTCTCTCTCTCTCTCTCTCTCTCTCTCTCTCTCTCTCTCTCTCTCTCTCTCTCTCTCTCTCTCTCTCTCTCTCTCTCTCTCTCTCTTTTCATACTTATTCGTGTTCTTCAGAGAAGGAATAAAATGGCGTTAGATTATAATAGACAAGTATTTCTCCTTCCCAGCTATAGTCACGTTCACCCGTGATAACTCGTTCCTTAATTATGAGCAGAATTATTCAATGAAACTCGTAAGTTGCAGAGAACATTTCCTCTTTTCCTGGAGTGTTGGAACAACGTAGCAAATCTAAAAATACGACTTCCGCAATACTTTTTAATTTCATATTTTAAAACACGATGACAAACAACCCCTTTGTCATTATCTTTGGTATCCAATTAGAGTGAACAAAAGTCTGTAAAAATTGACATGTAAAAATAGCCAGATTCATATAAGAAAGATAAGAATTCTCTAGGTGTGTGCGTGTGTGTACACGTATAGATATAATCATCATTTCAAATGAGCAAAGTAACAAGAAGTTAAGGAAATGGAGAAATTTATTTTCCTTGACCGACTTCATAAATAACAATCAAAACAAACGAAAATTTAAATTTTTTACCATATGATTTTTTTAAGAAAATTAAATCATGTTAAGTAGATAAAGGTAAGGGATGTAAAGATCAAATAATTTACCAATATCTTTGAAAAATTGGACTAGTTGAAGAGTGTTTTGGAAAATTGGTTATTCAGCCTTTTGAATTTTACAAAGATTAATGATGAGTTAATCAAACGTGCAAGTGAAAGTGGTTCATGATGTAACAATAACAAATAACGCTGAAAGGATTGTAGCTTGAACTTAAATTTTAAATAGAAGAAAATTTAATATACTTAAATGAAGAGATTTAAAAGAAGCATTGAGGATGGAGATGATATTGTTTGTAAGAATGAAAAGCCTATATATGTGAAACATGGAAAATCACCGAAAAATAAGGAATACTGATGCAACCTTTTTGATACAAGGAAATTGTTAATGCTGTTTACCCAGCATGGCCAGTAATTACAAATGGAAAGAAATATGAATTTCACCCTTTTTGATACAAGGAAATTGTTAATGCTGTTTAGTCATAGAATGCAGATTTACTCAGTATGATGTTGAATATAAGAATTCTTCTTAAAAATGGTCGCTAAATCGTAAGGAAATCTTAAAACTTTTCACAATCAGGAAAGAAGGTGCTGACATAAATCAGGAGATTTTAGGAGATTACCTTCCTCACCCGCTTTCCCCTAATCAAACTTGGCTATAACTTCTCTTAAAGAGGGAAGCTCTCTTCAGTTTATCTAACGAAAGCAAACATCTGTTGGCATCCTGTTCCAAGTCCTATTGCCATCAATTTTATGCTTATTTTTTCGCGTTTACTCAATTTTGGTCTAATTGTATTTACGAATGTCTGGGGTTTTTATTTTATTGATTGTTTTGAATAGTTCTCCTAATTCTATTCTATCACTCTTTGATTTTACCCTCATTACAAGTCTTTTCTTTATTAGGATTTTGTTGTTTTTTATAGTTTTCTTTGATTATGTTTCGAAACTTGTCCTCTGATCTCTTGCGCTGAACCCAATATAAATGTTGTTAAATTACTGTTTTTTTTTTTCTCTCTCTCTTCTTTACTTGCTTCAATTTCATTATGAAGTTGTCAGCACCAATTTTGTATAGGTAAATTGAACTCATTATATTTTTCTTTTATTACAGGAGTGTTTATTTTTTTTCTTAAAATTAGTTTCACTCTTTCTCTCCTTAGATGTAAACAAATCTTATTTCTTAACATTCTATGATCACTTGACTTTATCTTGTTTAACAGTTACATCTTTAAATAAATTAACCCTTTCACTGAGAATAAAACCTACTTCTCTTTTATCGTTTCTACATTTTAAGATTCTACAAGCATGTCTCCTCTGTCATTTCTTGTGGCTACTCTAACTTTGCCTACTGATGATTTGTGTCTATGGGATGTTGTTGGTTCATACGTTTGAATGATCCAAGGTTTATATTTTCTATTTAGTTTGATCATTAATCCTATAATTCAATAAATATTACTACAAAACCCTTCTTTGTTACCTGCAAGATTTCAATTAATAGGATGAGCTATCCCATCCTCTAAGTTCCCTTAAATGTCCTCTGAAGCAAAATATATAGCCCTATTTTAACTCTAAAAGGATTTCCCAGTTGTTTATATATATATATATATATATATATATATATATATATATATATATATATATATATATATATATATGTATATGTGTGTATATATATATATATATATATATATATATATATATATATATATATATATATATATATATATATATATATATATATATATTTATATATGTATATATATATGTATATATATGTATATATATGTATATATATATATGTATATATATATAAATATATATATATATATATATATATATATATATATATATATATATATATATATATATATATATATATATATATATATATATATACCCATGCATTTTCATTTTATTTCCAACAGAGAACAGTTTTATTCCACAATAACGTGGCAATGTAAATTAATACAACTAATCTGAGATTATGTAATCACTTTCGATTTTCACATTTTTTCAATGTTTCAAAGTTACCCACTCAGGCTGGGGATGGAGGGAGGACAATCTACTTTGACGTAACTATGAGAGTCATTTGGAGGTTCTACTGAGGACAGTTACTAATGTTAAAAACAAGGGACCTGGAACTAAGTCTAGAATGGATGATAAGGCTGCAACGGCAAACCCCGGTAATAACTGACGGTTTCTCTGGCAGACTACTTCTTTGCTAATGGTTTATTTTCAATTGAACAAAAATACCTATGAGCTTTTTGTCAATTATCGGCCTTTAATTTCCAGTTCCTTCAAAAAAATATTAGTAGAGTATTCACATCTAATGCGAACTTAATTTATTTGTGTTTCCACACTATTGTTTTACTTTCAATTTTGAAAAGAAAGGGCTACAATGTATGTAACTCAAACTGTTGTATCCCTTTAAAAGGGATCAAAACTAATAATTGATGGTTATTTATCTTAACAGTTGATAATGTATTATACATACATAAATCTTTGTAATGACTGTATACTGCACACCATTCTAGAATTTCGTATTAAGATTTATGCATAATTATGAGCATTACAATAACCGTTTACAACGTTCTGATGCTCTTCTATTTCATTTTCTGCATCATAAATTGTTTTAATGTTAGTTTCTACAAGTTTATGAGTCATATTTCTTTTTCCTGTTTTGCCGAGATATCAATTTGATCCAAAATATCATTTATACCTTGAAGTACAGCAATCTTGAAACAACATAAAGATAGTAACAATATTTTAATTTAGAAAGATGTTAGGCAGAGAAACCCTGTTATTCTTGAAGTCCTGCCTATAAGAAGTTTTTAAGATTTCAGACTGAAAATATGCAAATCAATATTAATAAAGAATACCTTAACAGACTTAGATTTTCCAATGGCAGTTTTATTTAAGGAATCTTAGGAGGAATTTTAGAAGCCGAGAGAAGATTTGAAAATAAAAAGAACAAATGTTGGACTCAAAATGTATAAAAGTAAAACTAAGATAATGTTCAATGAAAATGCAAAGAGACCATATGAGGGTTTTGCTCGAACCTCTAGAGAGTGTTAAGGAATATACGTAATTAGGAAAGACAGGGTTTCCCAAGGACATGCGACCAAAATTAATAGAAAGATAACTATAGGATGGGACGCTTTTGGTAAATAACATAATAATAAGAAAATCTAAATGCCACTTTCTCTAAAAAGAAAAGTATGAATCAGATTGTCCTACCAGAATTTACTTGTTTATTAGAATACACTAAAAATGCGAGAACTTTCTTTTGAATGACTGGCAAAATAAGAGAAAGAATTTTGATATTTAGCACTGAAAAGTATGTTTCATATCTTGAACAATATCAAGATTGGTACATAGATGAGACATTCAGCATCACACCAACTATATTTTGCCAATTTTATATTATACATGCTTTCTATAGGTACACGGGCTGTACTATGTCTGTATAGTCTTTCAACAAATAAAACAGAACATATACATTTTTATTTGAGAAGTTACTAGGTTTAAACAATTATTTGTTTCCTAAAAGTATAATGTTAGATTTTGAAAAATCATTGGTGAGTAACATCACAACAGTTTATTTCTTAGGCGGAAATCAAAGGATGCTTCTTCCACTTTAGCCAAAGCACTTTTAGAATAATTCAAGAATTTTGTCTTTCGTAATTGTATAACAGTGGTGCCAGCTTTTTCTTGAAATGAGGATTATAGTCTCTCTAGCTCTCTATACGCCATATAAAGTATATGAAGTACTTGCGGGATATTTGTCAGAAGAATCAAACGACATATTGGATTATTTTTAAGACACATATTGGTACAACAAAACGAAGATGCAAAACACCATAAAAATTTGATGTAAGTCTATGGAATATGCCTTCTAGATTTCAAGACGATCCACCAAAAAGCAAAGACGCAGTAAAAGGGTGGCATTGAAGATTTGCTCCACTTGTTTTCGTCCTACCATTTGGACTTTCATACCCTGTATTCGAAAAAACCGAATATTCAGAATGTTTATGGTACCCAAGTCATTGCTGGCCCTCCTGGAGTGCAACAGAAAAAGACATACAATGATACAACTCTGTGCATCAAAAGTTTTATACATGACATGGATAATCGTTTAATTGCAGACTTCATAAAAGGACTAGCTTCAATCTTATTTTTTCATTATTTTGTACATCAATAAATTATGAAACTAATTTCAAAGCTCCCTTTTATGTCTTTTGATATTAGGTGTTAAATGACTTATGTATTCTACCAATTATGCTACAGTTTTTTTTTATCTTTTTTAATAAATTGTACATTACTCTATTGGTGCTTATAATTAATTTATATATACTTTGGAGGCTTTTCTTCTTTCTAGGAAGATAAATTCCCCGGGTGATTTTTACCTATAATTATATATGTATATAGCATCATCCTCATCATCTCTTCCGCCTATTGACGCAAAGAGCTACGATTAGATTTTGCCAGCCGTCTCTATCTTGAGCTTTTAATTCAATACTTTTTCATTCATCATCTCCTACTTCACGCTTCATAGTCCTCAGTCATGTAAGCCTGGGCTCTTCCAACTCTTTTAGTGCTTTGTGGACCCCAGCTGAGTGTTTGGTGAACTAATCTCTCTTGGGAAGTGCGAAAAGCATGCCTAAACCATCGCCATCTACCCGTCATCGTGATCTCATCCACATAGGGCACTCGAGTAATCTCTCTTATAGTTTCATTTTTAATCCTGTCTTGACATTTAATTCCCAATATTCTTCTGAGGGCTTTGTTCTCAAATCTACTAAATCTATCGGAGATTGTTTCATTATCATACCATGGCTCATGGCCATAGAGTAACACCGATCTCACTAAACATATATTGTCTGATTTTTATATGTAATTTTAGGCGATTTGATTTCCAAATTTTATTTAACCTAGTCATTATCTGATTTACTTTTCTCAATCTTTCACTAGAGTCTAATCCTAAAGACCCTGTATTGGAGATCGTAGTTCCTAAATACCAAAATTATTCTACCTCATTAATCCTTTCTCTTTCCAATGATTTTTCATCCTCCATTCCATGCTCTGCAGTCTTCATCTCTGTCTTTCTTCTATTCATCTTCAGCCCACCCTCATGTGCTATTTTATGTACTCTGGTAAGCAAGCATTGCAAATCCTGTTGTGTTCTGCTAACAAGGACATCATCATTAGCATACTTTAGGTCTGCCAAATTCCTATCACCAATCCAGTCCAATCCTCCTCCACCATGTACAACTGTTCTACGCATTGCAAAATCCATGAGGAGGATAAAGAACATAGGTGATAACACATTCCCTTGGAGTACTTTCAATTAATTTGATAAGACTCCACTAACATTGATTTTGCACTTGCTATGCTCATGAACAGACATGATAAAACTCACATATTTAAGAGGAATTCCATAATAATGCAGGAGTGTCCACAAAATTCGCTGGTACACAATATCAAAGGCATTTTCATAGTCCACAATTGCCATCAAAAGTGGATTTCTATATTCTATGCATTGCTGTACAACATGTCATAAAATTTAAAATTTGGGCACTGCATCTTCTAACTTTTCTAAATCCTGCTCGTTCATATCAGCTTTTCATCAATATTTCTCTCCATTCTCTTTAGAATAAGCATACTATATATTTTCATAACAACTGACGTAAGTGTTATGCCTCTGTAATTATTGAACCCAGTCAGGGCTCCTTTTTTGGCCTTTTCACCAATACTCCAAACTCCCATTCATCAGGTTTTGCCTCTTCACACCTTGATATACAAGGCCGCGATCCACCCGAGAATCTTGTTTGCTGTAGATTGCCCGGAGCTTCTCTCTGGATGGACAGGGGTTCTTTGATGTTATGTCTAGCCCCTAAACCCAGGAATATACAGTTTAGGCTGGCGTGACGTCACAGCTAGAGAGAGGATTTAAGATGACAGTTGAAGTCTGTCTCTCTGACTTCTTGTGTTGGCCTTGCTCTTACCGAGCCAGCTTAGCCTGGTTACTGTGCTAACTCTGTACATGTTTATGTGTATTGTTTCCATTTTGATAATATATTTTTTTACATTTTAATGATAACATTATTTTGTTAATGTTCATTCATACTGACCACATGGAAAATTGACAATATAAAGCATGAAAATCTGTTACGATGTGAAGTAGGATAGCACCTATGGATTGTGGATCCTACCAATTCCGCAGCCAGCAAAATATTCACTGCTTTGTTAATATTGTCTCTATTTCTGTTTCCGCTGTTAATTTTTTTGTTAATTTTTTCCTTTTTATAAATCATAATGAAAGGGAGTAACAATTATTTGTAGTGTAAAATCTCAGAGAAAGAAAAATAGAATTAATGTTCCTGTATAGGTAAGATTAGGAACAGGTGGCAAGCTTAAGTGAATGTAAACAAACATCTTCGGATCGCTATCATACCACAACTGTTCCTTTGGTCTTGTGGTTTTTTACTACTTCTTTGGTATTTATAGGCTTTGATTTCGCTTTTACACTGCGACAATTGATCGTGGAGATACTGAAACTGATGCTATTTGTCTAGCAATGTTTGGTGTGTACGTAAATCTAAAATCGGAATTTAATTTGTGTGTATTGTATGTGCGACTCTGTTCTTGTTTCCCTTCATTTGACCAGAAGCTTCTTGTTTAGAGCGATTGTTAAATCTTATGAAATTGAAGGATCTTCAATCCCCGATCAACTACATGTACCCAGAAGGAAAGGAATGGACAAAGGACATCGGCAGTACATATGGAGACTTACATGACAGGGAGATTGAGAGGGACCCTGAAGAACATGATGAAGATTCCTAAGATGAAAGTGACGGCTCAACCTTTGGTGGTTATCACTTTGTGAGGCGCTTCTGTCAGCAGGTCCCCCCCCCCCCTGTCCTGCAGACCATGGAACGATGAAGGAATGTTCCACTGAAGACTAATTGCATTACTGAGTTTCATGGCTGAAGGTAAGATGTGTTTTTATTATTGTGTTTATCACTCTCATTCTTTTCGTTTAAATCTCTATTTATGCTTAATTAAAAAAAAAATTTCTCCAGAGTATTCTGTTATTATAATAATATTAAAAACTTCAAATTGCTCGTCCAAATTTAAAGCAATTATGCAAGAACTCCATAACCTCTAGCATACTTATTTGCTAATAATGAAACAATCATAATAAAATGGTTACAGTAAGTTCACCTAGTCTTCTATAACAATGAAACAAAAAAAAAACATTATTCTGAATAGTTGGTCTGTCATGCACATTGGAGGCAACGGAGAACGTATGAATAAATGACTTACTTATTTGATTAATGTGCTTATAATGAAGTAGAGTGGTAATGCTATTAATATTTCATTTGATTTCTTATATATTTTATAACTATAGTTGTATCTGTCTTACGAATATTTGGTCATTAAATTTTTCTGCTTGCAATAAAGCAGAGAATAAAACGTCATACTTACTTGATTGTTTGCTTATTATGAGAATAGTGATTTTACTCTTTTGTGTTTTCTTTTAAAACAATAACATTACAAGGGGGAATCGGTTGGTTATGTACATCGCAAGCCTTCAAGCAAGCAGGCATAAATGTCTTGTTTACATGATTGCTTTCTTATAATAAGAAGTAATAAGAGTTATAGTTAGTTTAACAATTTTTATTGTCTTGTATAACAATGATGGTAACATTGTTACAAATAATAATTGTTCGTTCGGGCACATAGCAAGTAATTAATCAAGCTGTCATAAACGTTTTGGTTACTCGATGGCTTGCTTATATGAAAAAGATAGTAAGGACAATTACTTTAACCTCATTATATATTTCATAACCGTGATAATAATATTATTTCAAATTACCACGTCGTTAATGTACATAAAAAGCAACCAAGCTAGAAAGCTATAAAAATCTTGCTGACTTGATTGCTTGCATGTAGTGTAGTAACACTAGTCTCCTTTATTGTATTTTTAAATCAATAATAATACTAGGTATGTAAAGGCAACAGTCACCCATTGAGATACTACCGTAAGAGAAATACCGAGTCCTTTGACTAGCTAGACAGTACTACATTGGAACCCAGTTTAATTATGGCTTATTTTCCTTTTACCTACAAATGCACTGAATAGTTTGGCCTATTCTTTACACAGTCTCACCTTTTCTTATACACCTAATAACACTAAGCTAAAACAAATATTCTTCACCCAAGGGGTTAACCACTGCACTCTAATTGTTCAATGGCTACTTTCGAATTGATAAGGGTAGCAAAGATTTATTAGAATCATTTCTTATCAACGGTGTTATTGCAATTGTTGACTGAGGTAAAAAACATCCTTATACACTTAAAGGCTTTATGGGTCAAACGTTTGCAAAAATGAGGCACAGAGGAGCGGACATGATGGAATAACTTATGTCAAACATTAACAAATCACAAATTCTGAAGGGATAAATTACAATTATAACATTTTTTGCTATACAGTGAATGAATGATTTTTTTTTTTTTTTTTTTTTTTTTTTACAAAACCTGTGATCCCTAATTTCAAAAGCAAATGGGTCATTAACCTCAACACTGACTAATAGGATTCTATCCCTCATTGCATTATCTTCTAGATGAATAGTGTGCAATTTGAATGTGTTCCATGCATCTTTCCTTGTATCTTCTCCTTTCATGCACAAGATACAGAGATCTTAGTGATGTAATGTCCCTGTTTTACTTCTGGACAACTTAAGTGGCCTTTCATGTTTACTCAAGTTTGGATTTGATAGATCCTATAATCATCTAGCTCGTCAGTTGCCAAGTGTATGATTTTTGCCTGCTTCTGGACTGACTTGAAATTTCTACTTTACAAGGCTTATGAAATAAGAACCCTTGTGGTCCATCATCTCCGTTAAATTTGTTATGAAAATCACGTGGCCGTCAAAGCCTTTCCTCTTTAAACTAATGTCTTCAAGTGGAGACTATAGGTGTGCGCTATAGTCACTTATTTTTATCACACTTTTTTTTTTTAATCTTATTTTGGCATATTGTACCCACTTTATCTCTCATTCGCCTTTCTCCTTTTGTATCTAGATTGACTTTAGTAGTGGTTCAGACATCTTTAGTTTTTGGAAAGGAAAGAAAGGAGAAGCAGTAACTTCGAGAGTCAAACATGTTCAATGACATTAGAAACAACACATAAGCAAATTTTAATAATAGCTAAATCAAATTTTGAGGATCTCTGACTAATATTCTGGTCAAGTTCTCAATATTTTTTATATTCTCACTTAATGCGTGACGGTCTGTGTATTTATGCGAGGCAAATTTGAATTGTCAATCGATATTTATTTTGTTCAGTGTCTGTATAAAGATAAAAGCTGAAATCACCACTGTATTTGAAATGTCCATATTACATTTTTTTCCTGTTATCGGTTATGACTGATATAATTTTCAAGAAATGCTATAAAAATGAGTGTTGGTTGTCATCATAATGCTGATAAATGAATGGGGTAAACAATATACGGAGTTAGCCAAAGGTTTTGAGAGGGTCATCTCTGCTAATTTTGCATTGTATTAGCACAGGATATCAAAAATATCATTGAAAGTTTTTCCCAAAATGGTAATCACGGATCCTTAATACTTTTACGGAACTACAAAAGTCGAGTGGAAACTGAAGACTTTTTTTATTTCAACAGTCATACGACAATGACGATTTAACAGTAAATGAACAATGCGCGATACGAAACGTTAAAGACTCTGAACGAACAAGATAAAACGACAGTGGAGGTCCTGTAGAGAGTGGGGTTCCTCTGCTGTATGGGACTGGAAAAGCAGCCGTCAGAGTGAAAGAAAGTGATATTGGCAACTCGACTAATTGAGTTCGTGGTTTCCCCTGGTTTAATGACATCTAATCAAGGGAGGCAATTGGATATTGGTCCACTTTCGCCGAGTGTATACGATACGTCATTTCTTTACTAATCTGAACTTCATAGGCGATTCTCTCACAGATACACTTCTCTCTCACGATGCAGTAAACCTTTATGAACGTAGATTTTTCTGTAATATATATATATATATATATATATATATATATATATATATATATATATATATATATATATATATATATATATAGATATAGATAAATAGATAGATAGATATAGATATATATAGATATATAGATATACAGAGAGAGAGAGAGAGAGAGAGAGAGAGAGAGAGAGAGAGAGAGAGAGAGAGAGAGAGAGAGAACTATGATACTATTATAGTTTTGACTTTTATCGATGATAGCTACTTTAACAGCATAAAATCGAAGCTTCTCGAACGTTGCATTTTTGCTAGAGAACCAATATGAAATTACGTCTTATCTATTACTTATCCAAACGTTAAAGAAAAGTCGCATGGCGCTGGTCCTGTTAGCACCAGTTACAGCGCAGTTAATATGTGGAAATAATCAGGTCTTATACAATAATAGAAGTAGTAATTAAGAAACTCTTAATTATGTAAATAACAAACTATCATATCCTGCAGTAAACTTTGACTTGTCCAAATCTGAATAACTTTCAAACATCTTTTATAAAAGAGTTAATTACAAGTATGATTTCAGGAAATGCCTCTACAGATATTTGAGGCAATATTTGTGAAAAAAATAAATAATGATATATTGATTTTTAAATATTTAAAAAGCCAATAATAAACATGCCTTGGTTTTATATTCTGTACAGTGATTGTTCTTTTTTATGCTAATGCTAAAACTACCCGATACTTGTGTCAAAACATTTTTACGTCCATAAAACTCTATGGATAATATCTAAATTGATTATCAATCTTTTATATATGAATAATAATCTCTAAAAAAACAAATGTTACGCGAAAAAATAATGTAACATAATATAATATAAAAAGCGGTAATCAAAATATCTCCCCTCCTACCTGTATTGCTCTGATCTATGATTATCTTAATATTTCAATAAAATAATATTGTCATCCATGGACCTCATATTTTGAAATTGGCATTTTCACTAACGATGAGGGTTTTTTCTTTCATGATGTTTGAATTATAGGATATCTCTTTCATGTAGTGGTCTCGTTATAGATAATTAGCCGCATGAGCTTACATTGTCATTATCATTTTGCCTGTTTGCTCTACTTGCATGGATGCATGCGTCCAAGTTGATTAGTGGGATAAGAGAAATTAAATACGTTGCTCTTATCTGCAGTCAATGCACTAACTGTGTATATAAAAAATATTCATCTTTGCCATCATCATCATCATCGCCTCCTACATCCATTGCGGCAAAGGGCCTCGGTTAGATTTTGCCAGTCGTTTCAGTCTTTAGCTTTTAAATCAATGCCTCTTCATTCACCATCTCCTACTTCATGCTTCATAGTCCTCAGCCATGTAGCCGTGGGTGAACTAATCTCTCTTGGGGAATACGAAGAACACGCCCAACCCATCTCCATCTACCCCTTACCATGATCTCATCCTAATATGGCACTCGAGTAATCTCTCCTATAGTTTCATTCCTAATTTTGTCAGGCCTTTTTTTTCTTAGGGCTTTGTTCTCAAATCTACAAAATCTGTTGGATCTTGTTTCAATGTCATACCTCGACTCATGTCGATACAAAAACACCAATCTCTCTAAACGGATATGTAGCCTAATTTTTATATGTAATTTCGGGCGATTTGTTTTCAATATTCATTTCCTTTCTAGTTTTCTATCTATGTTGCATAGCTCGGATTTCTTTGACTTCATGATAGTTTTGAATCTGTGTAAATATTCTTTTCTAATAATTTCCATGATATCTTTGTGTTTGATTTCTTCTATTACTCCGAAATATTTGCATCCTTCTTCGTCTTTGGCCTTGATGACATTTCTATCTGGCAGCTTTAACCCTTTCATGTTACTTTTCTTTTCTCCGTGTTAACAAGGGAAAAATTTTCTATTCCCAATTCCTTCATTATATCCTCTGATACAATTTCTATAGTCTGGAAAAGCATGTTTCTTTCCATAGCATCTTTCCTGAACCAGTTATGGCCTAATTGGTAAAGTCTCTGATTGGTGATCGTCAGACAGGGATTCGAGTCCCGCTCAAACTCGTTAGATCCTTCAATGTGTGCAACCTTATCATCCTTTTGAGGTTGGGGGGGGGGGGGGGTCGGGAGCCTATAGGTTTACGTACCGAGTCATCTGCAACCATCACCTGTCCCTCCCTGGTCCTACCTTGGGGTTAAAGGGTCATTGGGCGCTGACCATGTGATATATGGTCAGTGTCTAGGACATTGTCCTGCTTTTTATTTTTTATGACAGTGTCACTGCCCCTTGCCTCTGCCATTCATGAGTGATCTTTAAACCTTTAAACTTTCTTTCTTCAGCTGGCACCCAACTTTAGTTTTTTTTTTTTTTTAAAGGTCGCTCATGAATGGCAGAGGTATGGGGCAGTGACATTGCCCTAGCAATCAGGACAATGCCTCTTCCCCACCTAAGCTAAGACCAGGGAGGGCCAGGCAGTGGGTGCTGATGACTGTGCAGATAGACCTATAGGCTCCCCCAAGCCCCCTTACCTTAGCTCACAAGGATGGTAAGGTTGCAGACACTAATGGCTCTAACGAGTCCGAGCGGGACTCGAACCCCCGACTGGCAAACACCAGGCAGTCTTGTCATAGGAATCATAGCTACTATGAAGCATTGGATTATTATTATTATTATTATTATTATTATTATTATTATTTGGCTTTAAACTTGATCACTGAGATAATTTGGTCAAGTAAAAGTATATTCTCATCGCGCATTGCCTAAACAAGAGTAAAGGTTCTATTTAATGACCTATATAAATGAAAAGTAATGAACATTATGCAAAATGCGTTGATGAAGAAGCGAACTATTTGTTTGATAAGGTTTGCAGCTTGAATATGATTACAACCAAAGTAAGCAAATAAAACAAATAAATTATCCCTATGAGGGTTATGACAAATGACAAAAAAGTAATAGTTTTGATGAGTTTTGAAAAAGAAAGTATAATAAACAAAAGAAATGCAAACACAAAAAGAACCATTTCAGACATCATTACAAACGGGGAGAATTAATATTGATTTTTTTTGAAAGATGGAAAGATTATGGAACGAAATTGTGAAAGTAAGTTTTATAAAAGTTAGACGACTGAAATTCCAAGGAAATGTTGAAGGCGACAAGGAACTCAAAAATGATACAAATGTTGATATAGATACTTCATCAAACGAACATCTAGGGTTGATCAGGTCCCATACAGTAGGTCCAGGGGTTGGTGAAATTTTAAAAAGTCCCATTAGGAGATATTTCTTAAACGAAAACATTTAATGCTGAATATTATGCAGTGTATGGGAAAGTATATAGAAGAAACATGAAATCATAAGCATGATCTGGACAAAAAGATATAATGACTTTCAGAAAGAAAAATGACTTAACAAATTTGGTTAAAAAAATGAGTTTCACTATGCAAAGGTAATGGGACTGTCTTGGAAACATCTCTGTCTGGTGATCTTCTGGACGAGGGTTCACCATCCTTTTGAACTAGTTATGGAATGTTTTGGGGGCACCATGTAGGTCTTCCTCCCGAGTCACCAGCAGTCATTGCCATACCATTTACGAGTATTCTTTGAATCTTTAAAGATTTTTGCTTACAAAGGCGAAGAATTGTGAGAACTAAAGCAAAAAAGATTTTGAAATGCATCGGTCAAATGTTTAACCTGTGCGAGAGGGCAGTTAGGTTGTAACTGAGAGGAGAGGTGAATGCAATTGAATTTTATTAAACAATCATTGAGCTTATATACAGCGACTTCCGAGGAAGAACGTCTGAAAATTCAAATGTGATGAAAGCTTGTGTTAGCATGATAACACCGGTTGGTCTATTAACAGTGCAGGGAAGAGCGATTGATAAGATGAAAAATCAAAACCGTTACAGTGTACGAGCGTGTATGGAATAGCTTAAAAATATTCAAATCATCATGACTTATGGAGTGTATAAGCAGTCACCTTTATAGTGTAGCTGATCTAACTTCTGAAATGTTTGGTAATTGTCTCAGTCATTTTAGCTGATTTAAGACATGTTTATATAATGTTGATCTTATCTCTCTCTCTCTCTCTCTCTCTCTCTCTCTCTCTCTCTCTCTCTCTCTCTCTCTCTCTCTCTCTCCATGCTTATTCGTGTTCTTCAGCGGAGGAATAGAATCTTACTAACTCCTTTCAGTCTTAATAATGGCATTATATTATAATAGATAATCCTTTCTTCTTCCCGGAATAGTCACTCTCACCCCAATAACTTTGCCCTAATTATGAGCAGAATTACTTTGTGAATTTCGTAAATTGAAGAAAACATTCTATCTCTTCGTGAAGTGTTGAGTCAATGTAACAAACCTGAAAACATGGTCTTCCGAGATACTTTATAATTTCATAGCATTATATTTTAAAAGACCACGACAAGCAACCACTTTGTTATTATCTTTGGTATCCAAATAGAGGGATCAAAGGTCTTTAAAGATTGACTTGTAAAAAAAAGTTAGATTGATAAAAGCAAGATGAGAATAATCTATATGCGATTTTGTGTTTGTTTGTATATATAAATATATATGACTGGAAAGAATATTTAGAGAGAAAAGCAGATGAGGCTGACTATGCTATGAATTCAGGAACTGGCTATGGTGTAAGAATTGCTCATAGAATTATTAATGAAATCTCGACTGGGGCAAAGAAGAAGAAGCATATACCCATCAAAAAGAGAGATTGCTCTTTTATAGGAACAGAAGATAAGGAAAGACATCGTTGGATGGAACAATTTAGTAAGGTTACGAATAGGACAAATGAAAGGAATAATTTGATTGATATACCTGAAGCTGATGAAGACCTTGATGTGTCCATGAATGAATTCAGTGTGTTTGAAGTCGAAGGTATCCTTAAAAAACCAGAGATGGAAAACCCCGAGATACGATGGATTAACTGCCGAGATGATACTGGCCGAAAATGAAGTGACTCCCAGACTACTTACAAAATTATTTTGAAGAGTGTGGCATGAAGAGGATAAAACCTAATGGATGGGAGTTATGAGTGTTGGTGAAAATTGCCAAAAAATAAATAAATAAATAAATAAATAAAAAAAAAAATAAAATAAAGAAAACCTGACTGATTGCAATAATTACAGACATAACACGTAGGTCAATTGTCTTGAAAATATATAGTATGCTTATTCTAAAGGAACTGGAGAGTAAGATTGATGAAAAGCTGAGAGATGAACCAGCAAGATTTAGTAGAGGTAGAAGTTACACAGACCAAATTTTCACTTTGAATGTTGTACAGCAATGAAGTAGAATATAGAGATCCCCCTTTGATAGCATTTGTGGCCTAAGAAAAAACCAGCGAATTTTGTGGAGAGTCCTGCGTTATTAATGAATTCTTCTTAAATGTGTAAATTTAATTAAGTCTATTTAAGAGTATAGCAAGTGTGAAGTTAATGTTAATGGAGTTTTATCAAATGAATTTTCAGTGAACAGCGGAGTACTCCAAGGGAATGTGTTGTCACCTATGTTGTTTATCCTCCTCAAGGATTTTGTAATGCGTAGAATAGTTGTATATGATGGAGAAGGATTAACTGGATTGGTGATAGGAATTTAATGAACCTAGAGTATGCTGATGATACTGTCCTTGTTAGCAGAACACCACAAGATTTTCAATACTTGCTTACTAGAATACATGAAATGTCACACGAGGTTGGACTGAAGATAAATAGAAGAAAGACATATATGATGTGAACGTAGTATGCAATGGAAGATGAAATATCATTGGAAGGAGAAAGGATTAATGAGGTAGAATCATTCAAGTATTTAGGAACTATAATCTCCAATACAGGGTCTTTGAATTAGAGTTTAGTGAAAGATTGAACAAAGTAATTCAGACAATGACTAGGTAAGTAAAATTGGGAAATCAAATCGCCTAAGATTACTTATAAAAATAAGGCTATATATATTAATTTAGTGAGATTGGTGTTACTTTATGAATATGAGTAATGGAATGACAGTCTTCAATAGATTTAGTAGATTTGAGAACAAAGCCCCCAGAAGGATATTGGGAGTTATATGGCAGGACAGGATTAGAGGTGAAACTATAAGAGAGATTATTCAAATGCCATACATGGATGAAGTCATGATGAGAGTTAGATTGAGATGGTTTGAGCATGCTCTTCGCACCCCCCCAAGAGAGATTAGTTTACCAAACGTTCAGTTGGGCCCCACAAGGCACTAGAAGATATGGACGACCCAGGTCTGCATGGCTGAGGACTATGAAGCGCGAAGTAGCAGATGATGCATGGAGAAATATTGAATTAAATGCTCAAGATAGAGACGACTGACGAAATCTAACTAAGGCCCTTTCCGTCAATAGGCGTAAGAGGAGATGATGATGATGATATATATATATACAGTATATATATATATATATGTATATATATATATATATATATATATATATATATATATATATATATATATATATATATATATATATATATATATATATATATGTGTGTGTGTGTGTATGTATATATATATATATATATATATATATATATATATATATATATATATATATATATGTATATATATATATTTATATTTATATATATATATATTTATATATATATATATATATATATATATATATATATATATATATATATATATATATATATGTATATGTATATATATATATATATATATATATATATATACATATACATATATATATATATATATATATATATATATATGTATATGTATATATATATATATATATATATATATATATATATATATATATATATATATATATATATATATATATTTATATATATATATATATATATATATATATATATATATATATATTTATGTATATATGTATATATATATATATATATATATATATATATATATATATATATATATATATATATATATATGTACATGTATATGTATATGTATATGTATATATATAAACAATCAATCAATCATTTCGAATGAACAAATTGATAAGAAAATGAAAAAAATGGAGAAATTTATGTTCGTTGACCGACTTCACGAAATAATAATAAAAAAAAAATAAAACGAAAATTTAGATTTTTTACCATGTGATTGTTTTAGAAAATGAAATTGTGTTTAGTAGATAAAGTTAAGGAATGTAAAGATCAAATAATTTATCAATATCTCTGAAAAGTTAATTTAGTTTAAGAGTGTTTGGGAAAATTTGCTATTTAGCTCTTCTGAAGTTCACGAAGATTAATGATGAATAAAAAAAAGTGAAATTAAAAAGAGTTCATAATATAACAATAAGAAATAACACTGGGAGAATAAAAGCTTGAACTTAGATTTTAAATACATGACAATTGTATAAACTTAAATGAAGAGATTTACAAGAGACATTTTTCTTACTCTTACTATTATTCATATTATCAATCTTTCCATATCCCCTTGAGTTGTAACTAACTTCTGTTCTGAGGCACTAAAGCTCCACGTTTCTTATGTATATGTTAATAATGGTAGAATCATCTGATTAAATACTCCTATTTTTTAGAGAAAGGGGCGTTTTACTTCCATGATCTCGCTTTGTTTACCAAAAGCTCTCAATCTGATGTTCATGCCTTATTTCATTTCGGTGTAATATCCTGAGGAAACACTTATTGTTATTCCTAAGCAAGTGTATTCAGTAACAGTCTGTAGAGATTCAGAGATTCATCCATAACCATTACATGATGTTTATGCATTTTCATTGAACATTATTATAGTTTTACTTATATTCATTTATGCCCATAATTTCTGCTTTCTCTATTCAAATTATCCTCTATCTTTCTTACAATTCTTCCTGTGATTCATTCTACAGAACTATGTCACAAGCAAATCTCAAATTTTTTATATATTTATCATTCCAAGTCTCCCAATGTTAATTTGATATATATTATCATCATCACCATATCCTCCTATGCCTATTGATTCTAAGGGCCTTGGATAGATTTTGCCAGTCATCGGTACCCTAAGCTTTTAAATCAATACTTCTCCACTCATCATCTATTTCATACTTTATAGCTGTCAGTCATGTAGCCCTGGGTCTTCCAGTTCTTCTAGTGCTTTGTGAAGCCCAGTTGAAAGTTTGGTGAACTAACCCTTATGGGGTGTGCGAAGAGCATGCCAAAACCCTTGCCATCTACCCCTCACCATGATCCCATCCTCATAAGGCACTTGAGTAATCTCTTATGATTTCGTTCTAATCCTGATCTGCCCTTTAACTCCCAATATTTTTCTGAGGGCTTTGCTGTCAAATCCAGAAAATCTGTTGGATATTGTTTCATTGTCATATTACGACTCATGTCCATAGAGTAACACCGATCTCACTAAACTGATATACAGCCTGATTTTTATATGTGATTTCAGGCGATCTGATTCCTAAATTTTAAGTAACCTAGCCATTATCTGATTTGCTTTTTTCTAACTTTCATTAAACTTAAATTCTGAAGATCCTTAATTAGATATCATAGTTCCCAAATATTTAAATAATTCCACCTTAATCCTTTCTCCTTCCAATGATATTACATCTTTGTTTGCATATTCTGTTCTCATGATCTCTGTCTTTCTTCTTTTTAATTGGAGCCCAACCTCATGTGATATTTCATGCATTCTGGTAAGCAAATTTTTCAAGTCCTTTGGAGTTCTGCTATTAAGGAGAGTTTCATTAGCACACTCTAGGTCAGCTAATTTCCTTTTACCAATCCTGTCCAATCCTTCTCCAAAATCCCCAAATGTTCTATGCATTATAAATTCCATGAGGAGAATCAACATAATAGGTGACAGCACATTCCCTTATAGTACTCCACTGTTCACTGGAAATTCATTTGATAGGACTCCACTAACATTAACTTTTCATTAGCTATACTCATCAACAGACTTAATATGATTTAAATATTTAAGAGGAACTCCATAATTACGCAGAACTCTCCACAAAATTTGCCGGTGCAGACTATCAAAGGCTTTTTCATAGTCCACAAATACCATCAAAAGGGGATTTCTATATTATACATTATTATATATTATGTTGAAGCATATGTCTTAAAATGACAATTTGGTCAATACAATTTATATCTTTTCTAAATCCTGTTTGTTCATCTCGCATCTTTTCACCAATCTTTCTCTCTAAACTCTTTAGAATGGGCATACTATATATTTGCATGACAACTGACGTGTGATGCCTTTGTAATTATTGCAATCAGTCAGTTCTCCTTTTTTTTGCAATTTTCACCAACACTCTTCGCTCTCATTTATCAGGTTTTGCCTGTTCACAAAACATTCTATAAAATAATTTTGTAAGTATTCCGGGAGTCCCTTCATTTTCAGCTAATATTATTTCAGCAGTTATTCTATCGTAACCAGGAGCTTTCCATCACACTTTTTTTTTTTTAATGAGAGCTCCGACTTCAAACAGACTGAGTTCATTCATGGGAACATCAATGTCTTCCTCAGATATTGCTTTCATATCTCCTATTCATGAGCTCACTAAAGATTGATATATATATATATATATATATATATATATATATATATATATATATATATATATATATATATATATATATATATATATGTGTGTGTATATATGTATATATGTGTATATATGTATATATATGTATATATATATATATATATATATATATATATATATATATGTGTGTGTGTGTGTGTGCGTGTGAACAGTAATTTAACAAAATTTGTTTGCGAATCAGCACACGATATAGGTGAAAGAGTTTCTAAACAAGTTCAAGAAAAACTATCAAATTACCTAAAACCTCATAAAGAAAAATTGGAAACGAGGCTAAAATCCAAGAGAGATGAAATATAATTAGCAGAAATATCCAAACCAATAAATAAACTAAAAACTCAAGACACTTGTAATCGTAATCAGGCCAAAATGGAAGACTCACTAAAGAAAGTAAGAAGTATCAAATTGATTAAAAAGAAGACCTGAAAGAGGGTGCAAACACAAGGTTTGCTTTAAAGGATTGAAATGGAAATATTATTCGCAATAGAGATGGAGGGATTTCTATACAATGCTATACAATAATAATATAAGAAATAACTTCACCCATAGAAATAATGAAACGCCTAAGCCGGTACTTAACATAGCAATAGAATTAAAGGAAGCATTAAAAGCCATGGGAAGAGGCAAAGCAGCAGGAGATGGCCTAACAATTGATTTAATAATAGATGGAGTAGATTTCATAGTAGTAAAACTGGCTGAGCTATACCTTAAATGTCTGCAAGAATGCACTATTCCTTCATCTTGTAAAATCTTTGCATTGTGCAAATACACAAAAAGTACACACTAAAGACCTGAAAAATCACCTACCAATGAGTTTACTCACCGATATATATATATATATATATATATATATATATATATATATATATATATATATATATATATATATATATACATACATATATATATATATATATATATATATATATATATATATATATATATATATATATATATATATATATATATATATAGATAATATTTGCAATGATACTATTAGGCCTAATAGAAAGACTGCTAGACCCAAGTCAACCAAGAGAGTAGGCAGGCTTTAGAAGTGGGTATTCAACAATTGACCATATACATGTAATTCAAAAGCTGATGGAAAAATCAAGACAGTATGACAAATCACTATGCATGGCATTTATATACTATGAAAAAGCTCTTGCTTCTATCAAAACATCAGCAGTAATGAAAGCCTTTCAAAAACAAAGAATACAAGAATCTTATGTTAGAACACTTGAACATATATATATAGAGGAAGTACATAGAAGAAGTTTTTAAGAATCTAAATTTGGAAAATGGTGAATACCTTAATAACTTAAGATATGTAGATTACATAGTTCTGTTTATTGAATCTTTTTAGGAATTTCAAAGATAATAGAACATTTGAATAGAGAGACTAAAAATGTAGGACGGAAAATGACTATGCGTAAAACTAAGATAATGTTCAATGAAAATAAAGAGAGAAAAAATAACAGTTATAGGCGAGCCTCTGGAAATTGTTAATGCATATACATAGTTAGGACAGAGAGTAAGTGTTTCCCAAGGACATGAGACCGAAATCAAAAGAAGGATAACCATGGTGTGGGGAATGGTAGACAA
>NC_090743.1:88822180-88829680 GCF_036898095.1 Palaemon carinicauda | reverse complement strand
AATTGGATATATGTTTCGTGCAGTACTCTCGTTATAGATAAATAGCCGCATGAGCTTGCATTGTCATGACCATTTTGGCCGTTTACTCTACATGCATGCATGGAAGCCTCAAGTCTATTTGTGGTATAAGAGAAATTAAATACGTTGCTCTCATCTGCATTTGGCCGTTTACTCTACATGCATGCATGGAAGCCTCAAGTCTATTTGTGGTATAAGAGAAATTAAATACGTTGCTCTCATCTGCATTTGGCCGTTTACTCTACATGCATGCATGGAAGCCTCAAGTCTATTTGTGGTATAAGAGAAATTAAATACGTTGCTCTCATCTGCATTTGGCCGTTTACTCTACATGCATGCATGGAAGCCTCAAGTCTATTTGTGGTATAAGAGAAATTAAATACGTTGCTCTCATCTGCATTTGGCCGTTTACTCTACATGCATGCATGGAAGCCTCAAGTCTATTTGTGGTATAAGAGAAATTAAATACGTTGCTCTCATCTGCATTTGGCCGTTTACTCTACATGCATGCATGCAAGCGTCAAGTCGATTGGTGGGATAAGATAAATTAAATACGTTGCTCTCATCCGCAGTCGATGCATTAACTGTGTATATAAGAAATATTAATCTTCATCATCATCATCATTATCCCTTCATACATTCATTGACGCAAAGGGCCTCGGTTAGATTTTCCCATTCGTTACAATCTTGAGCTTTTAAATCAATTCTTCTCCATTCACCGTTTCCTACTTCATGCTTCCTAGTCTTCAGCCATGTAGGCCTGAGTGGCCTAATCTCTCTTGGGGAATGCGAAGAGCACGCCCAACCCATCTCCATCTGCCCCTTACCATGATCTCATCCAAATATGGCACTCGAGTACTCTCTCCTATAGATTCATTTCTAATTTTGTCCTGCCATTTAACTTACAATATTCTTCTTTGGGTTTTGTTTTCAAATCTTCAAAATTTGTTGGATTTTGTTTCAATGTCATACCTCAACTCATATCAATACAGTAACACCGGTCTCTCTAAACTGAAATGTAGACTAATTTCTATATACAATTTCTGGGTATTTGTTTTCAATATCCGCTCTTTGGTGCATGTTCATTTCCTTTCTAGTTTTTCCATCTATGCTACATAGCTTGAATTTTTTTGGCTTCATGATAGTTTTGATTCTGTGTAAATATTTTCTTCTAATAATCTCCATGATATCTTTTTGTTTTATTTCTTCTACTACTCCGAGATATTAGTAGCCTGCTTCGTCTATATCCTTGTTGACATTTCCATCTGGCAGCTTTAACCCTTCCATGTTAATTTTCCTTTCTCCGTGTTAACTAGAAAAAAATGTTCTATTCCAAATTCCATCTTAATGTCTCCTTATACAATTTCTATAGTCTGGATAAGCATGTCTATTTCCTTAGCATCTTTCCTGAACCAGTTATGGCTTAATTGGTAACGTCTCTGCCCGGTAATCGTCAGACAGGGATTCGAGTCCCGCTCAAATTCGTTAGTTCCTTCAATATGTGCAACCTTATCATCCTTGGGTTATAAGGGTATGGGGTTTTCGGGAGCCTATAGGTTTACGTACCGAGTCATCAGCAACCATTACTTGGCCCTCCCTGGTCCTACTTTGGGTTTAGAGGGGGGGTTGGGTGCTGACCATGTGATATATGGTCAGTCTCTAAGACATTGTCTTGATTTCTATGGTAATCACTGCCCCTCGCCTCTACCATTCATGAGTGACCTTTAAACCTCCTTTTTTTAGCTGGTGCCCAACTTCGGGCTTTACTTCCCATAAGAATCATATCTACGATGAAAAATAGCTGGAATATTATTATTATTATTATTATTATTATTATTATTATTATTATTATTATTATTATTATTATTATTATTATTATTATTATTATTATTATTATTATTATTTGGTTATCAACTTTATCAGTGAGATCCTTTGGTCAAGTAAAAATATGTTCCCATTGCGGATTGCCTCAACAAGAGTAAAAGTTCTATTTAATTACCTGTATAAATGAAAAGAGATGGACTTTACGCAAAATGCGTTGGTGAAGAAGCGAACTATTTGTTTGATAAGATTTGCAACTGAAATATGATTACAGCCAAAGTAAGCAGATAAAACAAATAGGTTATCACTATGAGGGTTATGACAAAGGGCAAAAAAATAATAGTTTTGATGAGTTTTGAAAAAGAAAGTTTGATAAACAAAAAAATGCAAACACACAAAGAACCATTTCAGACATCATTACAAACGGGAAGAAATGATATTGATGTTTCGTGAGAGATGGAAAGATGAGGGAACGAAATTGTGAAAGTTAGTTTTATAAAAGTCAAGGAAATTTTGAAGGCGACAAGGAACTCAAAAATGATACAGATTTTGATATAAATGCTTCATCAAACGAATATATAGGGTTTATCAGGTCTCATAAAGTAGATGAAATTTTAAAAATCCCATTAGGAGATATTTCTTGAACAAAATCATTTAATGCTGAATATTATGCAGTGTATGGGAAAGTATATAGAAGAAACATGAAATCATAAGCATGATCTGGACAAAAAGATATAATGACTTTCAGAAAGAAAAATGACTTAACAAATTTGGTTAAAAAAATGAGTTTCACTATGCAAAGGTAATGGGACTGTATTGGAAACATCTCCGTCTGGTGATCTTCTGGACGGGGGTTCACCATCCTTTTGAACTAGTTATGGAATGTTTTGGGGGCACCATGTAGGTCTTCCTCCCGAGTCACCAGCAGTCATTGCCATACCATTTACGAGTATTCTTTGAATCTTTAAAGATTTTTGCTTACAAAGGCGAAGAATTGTGAGAACTAAAGCAAAAAAGATTTTGAAATACATCGGTCAAATGTTTAACCTGTGCGAGAGGGCAGTTAGGTTGTAACTGAGAGGAGAGGTGAATGCAATTGAATTTTATTAAACAATCATTGAGCTTATATACAGCGACTTCCGAGGAAGAACGTCTGAAAATTCAAATGTGATGAAAGCTTGTGTTAGCATGATAACACCGGTTGGTCTATTAACAGTGCAGGGAAGAGCGATTGATAAGATGAAAAATCAAAACCGTTACAGTGTACGAGCGTGTATGGAATAGCTTAAAAATATTCAAATCATCATGACTTATGGACTGTATAAGCAGTCACCTTTATAGTGTAGCTGATCTAACTTCTGAAATGTTTCGTTATTGTCATTTTAGCTGATTTAAGACATGTTTATATAATGTTTATCTTATTGCTCTCTCTCTCTCTCTCTCTCTCTCTCTCTCTCTCTCTCTCTCTCTCTCTCTCTCTCTCTCTCATCATGCTTATTCGTATTCTTCAACGGAGGAATAAAAGCTTACAAACTCCTTTCAGTGTTAATAATGGCATTATGTTATAATAGATAATCCTTTCTTCTTCCCGGAATAGTCACTCTCACCCCTGATAACTTTGCCCTAATTAGGAGCAGAATTATTTTGTGAATTTCGTAAATTGAAGAAAACATTCCATCTCTTCATGAAGTGTTGAAAAAAATGTAACAAACCTGAAAACATGGTCTTCCGAGATACGTTTTAATTTCATAGCATTATATTACAAAAGACCACGACAAACAACCCCTTTGTTATTATCTTTGGTATCCAAATAGAGGGATCAAAGGTCTTTAAAGACTGACTTGTAAAATTAGTCAGATGGATAAAAGCAAGATGAGAATTATCTATATGTGTTTTTGTATTTGTTTGTATATATAAATGTGTAAGACTGGTTGAATATTTAGAGAGAAAAGCCGACGAGGCTGACTATGCTATGAATTCAGGAACTGGCTATGGTGTAAGAATTACTCATAGAATTATTAATGAAATCTCGACTGGGGCAAAGAAGAAGAAACATATACCCATCAAAAAGAGAGATGGCTCTGTTATAGCAACAGAAGAGGAAGAAAGACAGCGTTGGATGGAACACTTGAGTGAGGTTACGAATAGGAGATATGAAGGGAATAATTTCATTGATATACCTGAAGCTGATGAAGACCTTGATCTGTCCATGAATAAATTCAGTGTGTTTGAAGTCGAAGCTATCCTTCAAAAATTAAAGAGATGAAAAACCTTGAGATATGATGGATTAACTGCTAAGATGATACTGGCCGAAAATGAAGTAACTCCCAGAGTACTTACAAAATTATTTTGTAGAATGTGGCATGAAGAGGCAAAACCTAATGAATGTGAGTTAGGAGTGTTGGTGAAAATTGTCCCCCCCCCCAAAAAAAAAGAGAGGAGACCTTACTGATTGCAATAATTACAGAGACATAACACTTACGTCAGTTGTTTTGATAATATATAGTATGCTTATTCTAAAGAAACTGGAGAGTGAGATTGCTGAAAGGCTGAGAGATGAACCAGCAGCATTTAGAAAAGGTAGAAGTTGCACTGACCAAATTTTCATTTTGAGACATATTGTACAGCAATGCATAGAATGTAGAAACCCCCCTTTGATAGTATTTGTGGACCATGAAAAAACCTTTGATAGTGTGCACATGCCAATTTTGTGGAGTCCTGCGTTTTTATGGAATTCCTCTTAAATATGTAAATTTCATCAAGTCTGTTTATGAGCATATCAAGTACGAAATTAATGTTAATGGAATTTATTAAAAGGATTTCCAGTGAACAGCGGAGTACTCCAAGGGAATGTGTTGTCACCCATATTGTTTATCCTCCTCATGGATTTTGTAGTGCGTAGAACAGTTGTATATGGTGGAGAAGAATTGACTAGATTAGTGATAGGAATTTAGCAGAACTAGAGTATGCTGATGATGCTGTCCTTGTTAGCAGAACACCAAATGATTGGCCATGCTTTCTTACTAGATTACATGAAATATCACATGAGGTTTGGCAGAAGATAAATAGAAGAAAGACACAGATGATGTAAACGGAGTATGCAATGGAAGAGGAAATATCATAGGAAGGAGAAAGGATTAATGAGGCAGAATCATTTAAGTATTTAGAAACTATGATCTCCAATACAGAATCTTTAGAATGAGAGTTTAGTGAAAGATTGAAAAAAGCTAATCTGACAACGGCTAGGTTAAGTAAAATTGGAAAATCAAATTGCCTAGAATTACATATAAAAATCGGGCCATATATCAATTTAGTGAGATCGGTGTTACTTTATGGACATGAGTCATGGCATGACAATGAAACAATCTTCAATAGATTTAGTAGATTTGAGAACAAAGCCCTCAGAATGATATTGCCAATTAAAGGGCAGGACAGGACTATAGATGAAACTACAAGAGAGATTACTCGAGTGCCATACGTGGATGAGATCATGATGAGAGTTAGATGGAGATAGCTTGAGCATGTTCTTCGCACTCCCCAAGAGAGATTAGTGTAGCAAACCTTCAGTTGGACCCCACAAGGCACTAGAAGAGTTTGAAGTCCCAGGTCTACATGGCTGAGGACTATGAAGCGCAAAATAGGAGATGATGAATGTAGAAATATTGAATTAAAAGCTCAACATAGAGACGACTGGCGAAATCTAACTGAGGCCCTTTGCGTCAATAGGCGTAGAAGGAGGTGGTATATATATATATATATATATATATATATATATATATATATATATATATATATATATATGTGTGTGTGTGTGTGTGTGTGTGTGTGTGTGTGTGTGTGTGTGTGTGTGTGTAATCAATCAATCCTTTCAATTGAACAAGGTAACAAGAAAATGAGAAAATGGAGAAATATATGTTCCTTGCCTGACTTCATGAAATAATGATAAGAAAGAAAAATTTGCATTTTTTTCCATGTGATTGTTTTAGAAAATCAAATTGTGTTAAGTAGATAATCATTTAACAATATCTTTGAAAAGTTAAATTAGTAAGAGTGTTTGGGAAAATTGGCTATTCAGCGTTTATGAAGTTCACAAAGATGAATAATGAATAAAAAAAAAAGGGAAAGTGAAAATGGTTCATAATATAACAATAAGAAATAACGCTGGAAGAATATAAGCATGAATTTAGATTTTAAATGCATGTAAATTTAATAAACCTAAATGAAGAGATTTACAAGAGGCATTTTTCTTTTGCTTGCTATTATTCATATTATTATTCTTTCCATAGCCCCTTCAGTTGTAACTAGGTTATGTTTTGAGGCATTAAAGCTCCACGTTTCTTATGTATATGTTAATAATGGTAGAATCATCTGATTAAATACTCCTAATTTTTAGAGAAAGTGGCGTTTTATTTCCCATGATTTCGCTTTGTTTACCAAAAGCTCTCAATCTGATGCTCATGCCTCATTTCATTTTGGTGTAATATCCTGGGAAAACACTTATTGTTATTCCTTAGCAAGTGTATTCAATAACAATGTGTAGAGATTCAGAGATTCGTCCATAACCATTACATGATGTTTATGCATTTTCATTGAATATTATTTTAGTTTTACTCATATTCATTTATGCCCTAAATTTCTGCTTTCTTTATTCAAATTATCCTCTATCTTTCTTACAATTCTTCCTGTGATTCACTCTACAGAACTATGTCACCTGCAAATCTCAAATTTTTAATATATTTTTCATTCCAACAGTCTCCCAATCTTAATTTGATATATATCATTATCATCACCATCACCTCTTATGCCTATTGATTCAAAGGGTTTTGGATTGATTTTGCCAGTCATCGGTATCCTAAGCTTTTAAATCAATACTTCTCCACTCGTCATCTACTTCACGCTTTATAGTCGCCAGTCATGTAGCCCTGGGTCTTCCAGTTCTTCTAGTGCTTTGTGAAGCCCAGTTGAAAGTTTGGTGAACTAACCCTTATGGGGTGTGCGAAGAGCATGCCAAAACCACCTCCATCTACCCCTCACCATGATCCCATCCGCATAAGGCACTTGAGTAATTTCTCTTATAGTTTCGTTCTAATCCTGATCTGCCCTTTAACTCCCAATATTTTTCTGAGGGCTTTGCTGTCAAATCCAGAAAATCTGTTGATATTGTTTCATTGTCATATTACGACTCATGTACATAGAGTAACACCGATCTCACTAAAGTGATATACAGCCTGATTTTTATATGTGATTTCAGGCGATCCGATTCCCAAATTTTAAGTAACCTAGCCATTGTCTGGTTTGCTTTTTTCTAACTTTCATTAAACTTAAATTCTAAAGATCCTGAATTAGAGATCATAGTTCCCAAGTATTTAAATAATTCCACCTTAATACTTTCTCCTTCCAATGATATTACATCTTCGTTTGCATATTTTGTTCTCATCATCTCTGTCTTTTTTCTTTTAATCTTGAGCTCAACCTCATGTAATATTTCATGCATTCTGGTAAGCAAACTTTGCAAGTCCTTTGGAATTTTGCTAATAAGGAGAGTGTCATTAGCACACTCTAGGTCAGCTAATTTCCTTTTACCAATCCTGTCCAATACTTCTCCAAAATCTCCAAATGTTCTATGCATTACAAATTCCATGAGGAGGATCGAACATAATA
>NC_090743.1:88779680-88819680 GCF_036898095.1 Palaemon carinicauda | reverse complement strand
TGGAAAAATCAAGAGAGTATGACAAATCACTATGCATGGCATTTACAGACAATGAAAAAGCTCTTGATTCTATCAAAACAACAGAGGTAATGAAATTTTTTCAATAACAAAGAATGCAAGAATCCAATGTTAGAACACTTGAAGATATATACTGTATAGAGGCAGTACATAAAGAAAATGAGAAAATTCCGATTGAGAAAGGAGTTAGACAGGGAGACCCCTTCCCCTAAATTATTCACAGCACATCTAGAAGAAGTTTTTAAGAATCTAAATTTGGAAAATTGGGAATACCTTAATAACTTGAGATTTGTAGATTACATAGTTTTGTTTAGTGAATCTTGTTAGGAGTCTCAAAGATAATTAAAGATTTAAATAGCGAGAGAGTAGAAATGTAGGACGGAAAATGACTATGAGTAAAACTGAGATAATATTCAATGGAAATGCAGAGAGAACAAATAACCATTATGGACGAGCCTCTGGAGATTGGTAATGAATATACATACTTAGGACAGAGAGTAAGTGTTTCCCAAGGACATGAGACCGCAATCAAAAGAAGGATAACCATGGTGTGGAAAGCATTTGGTAGACAAAATAAGATTATGAAACGTAAAATGCTACTCACTCTAAAAAAAAAGAAAAGTATTTAATGAGATAGCCCTACCATTATCAACTTATGCATCAAAAACTTGGAACCTTACTAAAGATCTGTTTCTATCTCTTAGTGTTATTCTCGTCATTATTCCTTCCATAGCTCTTTGATTTGCAACTAGCTCATGTTTCAATGTTTTAATAAGGCTCTAAGTAAGTAAATACTGGGAAGACCATCTGATTAAATACTCTTTTTAAAGAAAGTAGAATTTTACTTTCCATAATATCATTATGTCTTCCAAAACCCCTCCATCCTATGCTTATCCCTCTTTTAATTTCGGTCTTATGTAATGAGGAAACACTTACTTCTTCTTCTTTTTGTCTGCATCTTTTCCCACTTTTATGTGGGGTCAATTTTTTTGGCCAGCGTTCTCCATCTACCTCTGCCCCACACTTCATCACCGGTTAATTCTTTGGATCAAAGATCATCTTTTATATAGTCCATCCACCTTCGCTTTGGTCTCCCTCTCCTTCTCCTTCCCTGTACCGCCATTTCCATCACTCTCCTCCAAATATACTGTTCATCTCTTCTCATGACATGACCATACCACCTCAGTCTACTTCCTTGGATCTTATCTGATAGTTCTCTATTTCTTGTGGTACCCCTAATTACCCAGCCACTGAGGGGGGCAAGCCAGCCTCAACTTGGTGTGGATCCCAAGCCTGGATAAATGGGGATGGTTGCCGGCAGGAAAGGCATCCAGCCATGAAAAAATTAGCCAAAACCAAAATGGCCAGTGGAGATTGTGAGGAAATACTTACTATCTGTCCTAAATACATATGTTTATTAACAATCCCTAGAGCCTCGTCTGTAACTCTTAATTTTTGTCTTCCTTCATTTTCATTGAAGATTATCTTAGTTTTACTCATATTCATTTCCAATCCTATATTTCTGCTTTCTTAATTTAAATATTCAAATCTTCTATCACCTTTTACAAATCGTCCCATGATTCACTGCACAAAACTTTGTCAACTGCAAATCTTAAGATCTTAAGGTATTCCTCTTTATTATTAATCTAAATTCTTAAAATCTTCCAGGTATGGTCTGAATAAATCAGGAGAGATGGAGTTTCCTTGCTATACACCTTGTACTTCGAGTGTTCAAACATAAGATTCATATCTTCTTTTTCTTAGAAGGGTTTCCATTTCTGAAGAATTTTGAGAGAATCAAAAGCTTCCTCAATCTATATATGCCATATATAGTGGTTTGTTATATTCTGTTGAATTTTCCATTAGCTGGTTAATTGCATGGATATGATCAATTATTGAATACCTGCTTCTGAAGCCAGCCTGCTCTCTTGGGTGATAGAAGTCTAGCTGTCTTTCAATCCGGAAAATTAAAATATTTGTTTATATTTTGTATATTATTGAAAGTAAACTTATTGGTCAATATCTGTTTAGTCTTCCTATTTTTCCTTTTTTTGTGAGTTTATATAATGATAGTCTTCCAAGCTGTAGGTATAGAACATTCTTCCAGACATCTTGTTTAAATTTCAGCAAGTTTTACTACCCTGAAATCACCTTTATATATTATCAAATCTATTTTTATACTATCTTTTACTGCTGTTTTGTTTCTTTTCATGCATTTTAATACTTCCTTTACTAATCCTTATCAGGCGTTTCATTATTTCTATCGGCAAAGCTAATTCTTATATCACTAATGTATAGAATTGTATAGAAATCCTTGGCGATTTTTATCACTCCATCTCTATTGTGGATAATATTTCCATTTTCATCATTTAAAGCAAACATCTGTTGGCATCCTGTTCCCAGTCTTCTTTTCATATATTCTATGTTTTTTCTTTATTTTGCGTTTTCTCAATTTTGATCTAATTGTGTTAACGAAAGTCTGGGGTTTTGAGTTTGTTGATTATTTTGGATAGTTCTGCTAATTCTATTTCAACGCTCTTTGATTTTACCCTCATTTCCAGTCTTTCCTTGATTAGGATTTCATTAGTTTCTGATAAGTTTTCCTTGATTAGCTTTTGAAACTTTTCCAATGATCTCTTGCTCTGATTCCAATAAAAATATTGTGGAATCACTGTTTTTTTTTTTTTTTTTACTTACTTCTATTTCATTATGTAGATGGCAACACATATTTTGTATAGCTAATTTGAACTCGTCAGGTTTTTCTCTTATTACAGGAGTGTTTATTTTTTCTATTAAAATCCATTTTGATAGAATATATATACACCCACGCATTTTGTTTTTATATATAAAGAAGTTTTATACACACACACACACACACACACATATATATATATATATATATATATATATATATATATATATATATATATATATATATATATATATATATATATATATATTCAGTCAAGGCCACAGGAAAAATAAAAGAAGGTATACCGAGCGCTTTCGTGTTATTTCAACACATTTTCGAGGTACAATGCTAAAAACACAGAGATTATCTAACAAAGTAAACTGAAAAGAATGAAAACAAGTATTCAAAGTCCGGTTAAAACTAGTACAGCAGATACAGAACAGTTCAACAGGTGATTAAAAAGAAACAATCTTACAAATCTCGTTAACAACAAATGGGTCCAGTTTGTACATACCCTGGCTTACATTCATTAAGTCACTGTGATATTTGATAAAAGCAGATTCAATTATATTCCTACGGGTTATATTATTACAATATAAAGCAACTTTTGCCCCCTCCCAATAAATCATGTGATTAAAATTATTAATGTGTAAAAACAAAGCATTCGAAATTTGTCCCGTTCTCACACTATATTTGTGTTGTTTAATTCTGGTGTCCAGTCCCTTCCCAGATTGTCCTAGATAAAAACAATTGCAGTTCATGCAAGGAACCCTGTAAATGCAGCCCTGAGAAACTTTGGGAGAATTCCTTATTAGTATGCTCTTCAGTGTATTTGAAAATTTAAAAACAACATTAATATTAAAATTCTTGCAAAAACTCGGAACCCTCCGTAAGAGGTCATTATATGGTAAAACGAGCACATTATCATTATTAAAAGCCATTCTCGGAGTTACAGAATAAAATATATATATATATACACATACATATATATATATATATATATATATATATATATATATATATATATATATATATATATATATATATATATATATATATATACTCTCCCTATTTGACCTAAGGTTTTTCAGTACTATATGTTACATGTTATCCTAATTACTTTTTGCTTATGGCGTTCATGAGAGCTAAACATATTAAACTTGTAGAAACAGTGGCTGGAATTCAATTATAGATTCTTACTGTATAAAAAAAAGTAAAAACAAATAGATAATAAAAAGTCTTCAATGTTCTACTATTATAAATAATATTTGCACAGGAACAGATTTTTTTACAGAAGGAAACAAAATATGATGACATCATCTTATTGCCATTGAGGGGCACACAGTATACTCTAGCTAACCCAGTGACGAATAATACATTCCTTTTAAGAGTGGGTAGACTAAAATTCAATGAGACAACGCCATTTTTGGGTATTTCGAAGAATAAAATTTGATTAATTATGTATATAGACTCTTAACCCCAACTCCCTTGCCGATTTAGAATAGCAATATTGTTATAAATAATTGAGTTAAAGATCTTTTCAGAATATGGCAGAGGACAAAACCTAAAATAGTTATATGAAAGAGAATACTTGTGTAAAGGAAATCCGCGTATCAAACAGAGACTAGTTTTATCTCATAGTAACGTGGCAATGTAAATTAATACAACTAATCTCTGATTATGCAATCAGTTTACATCTTAACATTTTTTCAATGATTCAAAGTTACCCACTCAGGCTGGGGATGGAGGGAGGGCAATCTACTTTGACTTGACTATGAAAGTTCATTTTGGGGTTCTACTAAAGATAGTTGCTAATGCTAAAAACAAGGGACCTGGAATGAGAAGGCCGCAACAGCATACCCGGGTAAAAACTAACGGTTTCTCAGGCAGACTACTTATTTGGTAATTATTTATTTTCATTTGAAAAAAAAAAAAGATATCTATGAGCTTTTTATCAATTATCTGTTTTTAATTTCCCTTTCCTTCAAAAAAATTATTAGTAGAGTATTCACAGCTAATGCGAAATTAATTTTCTTGTGTTTCACACTATTGTTTTATTTTCAATTTTCATAGAAGTTTGCAATGTATATAACTCAAACTGTTGTATATCTTTAAATGGGATCAAAACTAATAACTGTTGGTTATTTATCTTACCTGTTAATAATGCTTTGTAGTAATTGTTTACTGTACACCATTCTAGAATTTATTTTTAAGCTTTAGCATGATTATGAGCATTGGGTAAACCATTTACAGCATTCCAATGCTCTTCTATTTCACTTTCTACATCATAAATTATTTTGATATTTTCCATATCTTCAATTTCAGTAGTTTCATTCCTGTTGCCTTGATTAACATTCGCCAGTTTCTTTAGGTTTTTACATTTTTATTGTTAGTTTCTACTCTTTTATAAATCACATTTTCTTTCTATTTGGGCCAAAAGATCTAGTATTCCTGGAAGTACAACAATCCTAAAACAACATAAAGATGGTAAAAAAAATCGATTGAGGTATTAGGCAGAGGAACCCTATTATTCACAGCATGCCCGTAGGAAGTTTCTTAAGAATTTAGATTGGGAAATTATGCAAATTAATATTAATGAAGAATACTTAACATCCATAGGTTTTCCATTGACCGTCCTATTTAGTGAATCATGGGAGTAATTGGAAAACCTGAGAGAATATTTTGAAAAGAAAAAGAAGAAATGTAGGACTTAATGCTCTATGAAAATATAGGAAGAACATATAAGGGTTTTGCACGAACCTCTAGAGAGTGATAATGAATATGCTTAATTAGGACAGACAGTGTTTCCCCAGGACATACGACAAAACTTAAAAGAAAGATAACCATAAGATGGGGAGCTTTTGGTAAATAACATGATATTATGAAAAGTAAAATGCCACATTCTCTAAGAAAGAAAAGTAGTTCATCAGGTTGTCATATCAGTTTGAAGTTATGTATCAGAATAAAAAATGAAAAGGCGAGAACTTTATTTTGAATGTTTCTGGCTAAATAATAGATAAAATTTGGATATTATATCGTGAAAAGAATGTTTCATATCTGAATAATACCAGGATTGGTACATGGATGGGATATTCAGCATCACACCAACTATATTTTGCCAAGTGTATACTATATATGCTTTCTATAGGTACCTGGGCTGTACCGTGTCTGTATAGTCTTTTACCAAATAAAAAAGAAGCAGCATATAGGTTTTTATTCGAGAAGTTGACAAATTTAATCAGTAATTTGTATCCTAAAAGTATAATGTTAGATTTTGAGAAAGCAATGATGAGTATCATCACAGCAGTTTTTCCCAACACAGTAATCAAAAGATCTTTTTCCGCTGTAGCCAAAGCACTTTTAGAATAATTCAAGAATTTTCCCTATCACAATTGCATGTCAGTGGTGCCATCTTGTCCTTGAAATTATGATTGTTGTATCTCTAGTGTTTGAAGTACTTACGGAATATTTGCCAGTAGAATCGAACATGAGGCATTATTTTGAAGACGCAGATATTGGTACACCAAATCGAAGATACCCAAGACCACAAAGGTTTGTTGTAAGTCTATGGAATAGGCATTCAAGAGTTCAAGAAGAATCACCAAAAACCAATAAAGCAGTGAAAAAATGGCATTGAAGATATGCTACGCTTGTTTCCTTCCTACCATTTGGACTTTCAAAAGCTGTATTTGAGAAGAACAGCCTCTACAAAACGTTTATGTTACCCAAGACCTATAATACAACTCTTTGCATCAAAAGTGTTATACATGACATGGATAATCGTTTAACTGCACACTTCTTAAAAGGAATAACTTTTAATCTTATGAACAACAATAGATTATGACACTAATTGGAAAGCTCCCTTTCATGTCTTTTAATTTTAGGTTTTAAATGACATGTATTTTATGAAGTATGCTGCATTTTTCTTTTTCATGTTTTTTTTTTTTTTTTTTGATAAATTGTGCATAACTCTATTTGCGCTCTTAATTAATTTATATATCCTTTGGAGTATTTTCTTCTTCCGGGTGGTTATTTCTGGGGAAATAAATTCCACGGGTGATTTTTACCAATAATGACACACACACACCTAAACACACACGCCTACATACACACACACGCATATATATATATATATATATATATATATATATATATATATATATATATATATATATATATATATATATATATATATATATATATATATATATATATATATGTAATGTATGTAAAATTACATGATTAAATCCATGACCCAAGAGGTCAATGTAGAAGTTAGGAGGAGTGTGAGAACGCAAAGTCAGTCATAAACAGGATGCGAAAGTCAAGACCAAGCTAACCATTTGCAATGTAACATTTTCCATGAAGAGTAAACACAAAACAAACCGTGAGAAGAGTTGTGTCTCACCGGATCTAGATAGCTTCCTATATTAATGTTGTGTTTACCATTTTACGTAAATGCTGAGATAACTAAGTATACGTTATCATCAGATAATATATTTTTGTTAGTTCTTATCATCCTGTCATACGGAATGTTCATTCGACCAAACCATCTATACTCCTGTGATGGAGCTGCTAATAAACTGTTTAAAAGTTAATTTACTTAGACTTATTCAGAAGTAACCTGCAAGTCTAAAATATATAATACATTGAAGAGACATTTTGATTGGAACCATAATGTGTGTTTATAACAGTACCACGCCAACAATTGGTGACAGCGTTTAAACTAAATCAACTTTAGTAACCAGAGAATCAATAGTAATGAATCTACAATTTTGACGAAGTATCTGCGTCCACCGAAGAAATGAACACATTGAATATCAACTATAAATGTTATACAAACTGAGGAATTGGATCTTCAATCAACATCTTAAGAAAACGAAGGACTGACATTCAACGTTTATTAAACATTCAAGAATCATATGCAGGAAACACTACGTTCAACAATAAAACGGGAAATCGGAACAAAAAGATTCACCCAAACAGCTAAACTCTCGCAAACCAGTGAGAGAGAGAGAGGAAATGACGACATCACCCTTCGCCCATATAAACTCAAGCTAAGTACATTTCTATATTCATTTCACTTCTAGACAGTGAAGTGTTATTATCACGAGTCGATCGTCCATTATTGCTGGGGTGAGTTGTTTGCTAATCTTCATTTTTTCTTTCATTAAAGGAAACTGTATTGAACTTTGAATTCTCGTCTAGAATTTTTTTTTTCTCTGTGCTAATTCAGTTTTCTTTCAGAAGTTCTCTGTAAATATCCTTATATTAGTATCATTGTTTTGGGGGATTATGTTATAATATTTATTGAATAGTGCTTATGCGTTTACGCAGTGGACGTCTGTATTCATATAGATATTTTGATAGGATTGCAAGGAGTCGTAGATATAGGAAAAAAGTAAAGTAAACATGACGCCTCCTGTGAGTCCGAGTAACCCCACCCCTGGACCTAGTAACCCCATTCCCGCTCCCATTGTAACACTAGTAAATGCCCGTTAAGCTATCCTTCCTTTTCAAGGTCGGGTCAATGGGTTCTTACCTCAGAATGTCAAGTCGTGGATTTCTTCCGTCGATGCTCACATATATGCTAAACAAATCATAGACCCATTTGTACAATTACAAGAAGCTAAAAGTTTTATAGACTTTTCTAAAGGAGATGCGAGTGCATACCTAAGAGTTTCATTTCAAGAGGCAGTTACATGGGATGATTTCAAAGTTAGGCTACGTGCGATCTATGGCAGTGAGGAAGCCTTAAATGTAGTTTTAACATTAAGAAATACATTTAATCAAGCCATTTTGATTCGGCTTAATATCATAGAGAGAGCAGCTCTCATTGTCGATAGGCTAAACGAGTATCAGGATATTTTAGGTAATTCCACTTGGGTTACTAGAGATAACATCTCCGTGAAAGATTTCTTACGATTAATATATTCAACTTGCATGACACTTATGTTGCCAGAAGGTTTAGTGCGGTGTTTTGATAAAAAGTTAACGCCAGCAAGTACAGAATTGGACGTATATAAACAGATGAAGAAACACATGTCTAAGTGTACTGATCTTGATCCCTTGTTTACACAAGTTTTTGCAAAAAATGAAACTAAGCCACAACAACTAAACGTAGTTAATAATAGTCAAGTCGCAGGAATAACGTGTTATAATTGCAAACGTCAAGGTCACTTGATCGCAGACTGCAGAACATGATATTGTTCGTTACATAATAGTTCAACTCATTCATATAGTCGATGCTACTCACATAATCAACAACAGAATCCTAGAAATACACAGTCAATTCCACAGTCAGTTCCCTATGGAAATAAAAAAAAAATCCTCAGTTCAATAAGAAGAAACAGCCAAACGTCAATGCAGTTCAGAATAAAAAACAAACAAATAGTTCTTCAAATAACTCCGATTCTGGGCCGTCTAGCCAGAACTCGCAAGGTCAGACTAATTTTCAGAATGTGCAGAGCAAAGCAAATACCACATAATTAACTCCAGTGGCGAAGAGAGTGATGTTGAGTCATTCAGATCAACATCAGTAGTGTTAAATAATCCATTTAATGTTTTATCAGATCATTGTGAGGCAATAGATTTTCCTATGAAACACACAACCGAATCAAATAAATCAGTGCATGCTCCCGTAGATTTGCAACAAATTCACACAATAAGAAGCCAAAATGAGTTATGACCAACATCATATGCTGTAAATTTAGAACACCGATCCTTTACATTATTTTTTACTCTGGTAGTCCACGTAATATCATGGATTTGAGGACACATCATTTGTTGTTTTCGAACTTCTCTATAGAGAAGTCCGGAGTAAGGCTCTCGGGTATAGGAAATAATGAATTATATGTAATAGGCGTAACTCATGTTCAGTACAAGGTCGGTAAGCGCACGTTTGCCGATACCTTTGTTGTTGTACAAAACATTGATATGTATCCAGCTGTAATTATAGGATACCCGTCTATGGGTAATCAAAACATTATTTTAGCTCCTACCAAGCATGTCGTGTATATCAAAGGAAAATTCTATAAGTCTTCTAATACCTTAAAATCAGTTTTGGATAAAAAGGAGACGACAAATAAAACAGTAACCTACGTTGAAGAACCAATAACTTGTCTCATTAATAAAGAAATAATATACGCGACCCAACAGAATTCTCGTTCACCCGTAATATCATCTTGCACGCAATCTATCGAGCCGAACATACCTTCGAATTTAATAGTGCAAGTAAAGAAAACGTTACCGGGATCTGAAATATTAATCTTCTCCGACACTTTGAAAACTAACGGATTGTTCGTCACACAAGCTATTTATACAGTAAGCTCACAACAACAATGTAATATTGAACTCTGTAATAATTTAAATACCACTTTAGTAATTCACAAAAATCAGCATATCTTGGATGTAGAAATTTATAAACATCGTATTCTTACCGTCGATGAAATCAATCACGCTCAATCAGTTGTGGATGAATCCCTTTTGTAATCTATTAAAAATAAAATCAATAAAGACATTCAAGAAGAAGAAGTTCAGCAGAAATTTTTTGGACTTTTAACTGAATATCATGATGTTTTTTCCACTACGGATGGATCCTTAGGAAAAACAGATGTTATCGAACATCAAATAAAGTTAAAGGACAAGCAGAAAATTATCTATGTACCCTCGTACAACTCCCTCTGAAATTCCAGAATGAGATAAATGATGGAGTAGGTAAAAAGCTAGAAGAAGGAGTCATTGGGAAATCGAACAATCCTTATAATTTTCCGTTAATAGTTGTACCGAAAAAAGATTGAACATGGCGTATCTGCGTAGATTTCCGTCGCCTAAATGAGGATACGATCCCTGATCGATTCCCAGTGCCATGTACTGACAATATTTTATCTTTGTTAGGTCAGAATGAATATTTTACCAGTTTGGACTTACTTAAAGGCTTTCACCAGATATTGTTAGAAGAAAATAGTATCCCATACACTGCCTTCAGCACAGCCAGGGTACATTATGAATTTCTACGTATGCCTTTTGGTTTACGCTGTGCTCCCATAACATTTACTAGAATGATTAACATAGTGTTTGGAGACTTGCTAGGGGATATATTGCATGCCTATAATGACGACCTTGTAATTTTTTCCAATACCTTAGAAGAACATCTACGTAAACTAGAACTAGTACTACAGAGACTAAGACAACATAACTTAACGGTAAAGATTAGTAAGTGTGAATTTTTTGAAACAGAATTGGTCTATTTGGGTTTTACGGTGTCTAGCCAAGGTCTTAAAGTAGTCCAAGATAAGGTGTTGGCTATCCCTAATTTCCCGATATCTACTAATGTCAAGGGAATACAGCAATTTCTGGGGTTTTATGGATATTACAGGCGTTTTATACTCAATTATTCAATAATAACCGCTCCCCTAAGTGATCTTACGAAGAAGGGCGTAGATTTCATATGGTCTGAGCAGCATCAACAGGCGTTTAATACCTTGAAAGATCAACTGTGTAGTTCTCCTATCTTAAAATTTCCTGACTTCGGTAAGGAATTCTTCATTGCAACAGACGCCTCAGACTTAGGAGTAGGTGGGGTATTGCTTCAGCAATATGAAAAACAGTTTTTCCCGATAGCTTTCTATTCACGAAAACTGAGAACTTCCGAGAGTAAATATGCAGTAATAGACAAGGAAGGACTAGCTATTGTTAATTCACTAGTACATTTTATGTTCATGATATACGGTTATCCCGTCAAGGTTCTTACTGATCATAAACCCCTAACTGACTTCTTTAAAGGCTTTAGTCACATCCCCAAACAAACTCGGTGGCATTTGATCATCCAAGACTTTGGTGCGAGAATCGGGTATTTACCATGGAAAACAGATATCATTGCTGATGCATTATTACGCAACCCAGTGTCATCTTGTACGGAGCCATTAGCTGAATTAATAGATATATCAACATCCATGCCTATTTGTTAAAACTGTATCTGAACAGGAAGATCTGGGCTGGAGCGCTGAATTATTACAGACTGAGCAAAGAAAAGATCAGAAATTAGAAAAAATTATAAATGCTTTGGAAGGAAATCGTAAGGAAAAGAAATATATAAAGTATACGCAGCAGAATTATATAATCAAAGACAATATTCTGTGTAGATCCGTGGCAAGGAAAACCTGCAATGCACTACATGTGACTAACGACCAGGTAGTAGTACCAATCTCACTTATATCCACTGTCCTAAATTGGTTGCATGCAAATCCATTCCATGGACACCCGGGGTTCTCCATAATGTCACAGAAAGCCAAATCATTGTTTTATTGGCATATGATGCTTACAGATATAAAAAAAACACATAGCTAATTGTCGCACTTGTCAAGAAAACAAAGGGCACACGAAAACACCTGTCAGCCTAGGGGCTTATCCCGTGCCCAATCAACCCTTTGAAAGGATACATTCAGATTTATTAACAGGATTTTACGAGTCAGACAGAGGAAATAAGCACCTCTTAGTAATTGTAGATGCTTTGACTCGATATACAGAAGTGATAGCGCTTAAAACTAAAACTGCAATTGAATGGGCTAGGAAGTTTTACGAGTGTTACATTTGTAAACATGGAATTCCACACATGATAATCTCAGACTCGGGTGGAGAATTTAATAATCATTTCCTTACCTCATTGTGTGAATTCTTAGCATAAAGAAAATCAGTACCATGATCTATCACCCAGAGTCGAATGGGCTACTGGAAAGAGCGAATAGGAAGGTTTTAAACATATTAAGATTAACACTAGGGGGATTAGACCCCAACTGGGATATTGCAATACCTGCGGTACTAAGTACTCTGAATCACTCATATCATATATCAATTAAAATGTCGCCGCACGAGGCATTGTATGGTACCCCAGTTAGAACACCTTTCCATGTATTAACGCCTACAACTAATTTATCAAATCCTTTAAAAGAATGTATAAATGCAAGCAAAAGTCGTTTTGATATCCTTCGAAAGAATTTAGAAGAATCACAAATCATAATGAAAAGGAAATATGATAAAATAGCGAAGCCAACTAAAACATATACCGTGGGTGATAATGTATACATACAGGTGAATGTACATAAAGGACTCAATTATAAACTAACACCTAAGTTTGAAGGCCAATTTAGCATTTTGGAAACATTAACGGCCAATAGATTTAGAGTTCAAAACGTATCCCAACCCACTGATGAGAGAATTGTACTATTGGGTCACATAAGGAATTAAAATAAGAGAGTAGGAAGTGAGGGAATTTTTCTTTTTATTTTTATCTATGAAACTTATATGTTAACATTTTTTTCTTCTTAATACAGGAGTAATTACATGTATTTTTCTAGCTACAGGTTTCCAAGATGAAGTTTTTATTGTTAGGAGTGATATTGTTCGCTCAGACATTTTTCTCGTGTGGGAAGAGCTCTAAAACTAAAAGTATAGATTTTAAATATGGCACTATAGTGGAGAGAACAGAAGATGTATTTATTACTCCAAGTAACATAGTTATAGAAGTACACATGCAAGCAATTTTTCTCCCAGAGAATGACGTCACTAGCTTAAAGAGCGTCATTTCAAGCTTTGCTGCTTCATTAAATGAAATTCATAGAAGACACTTTCCTTTTAATACAGAGAGTTCACTTGCACCGACACTAAAAGTTGCAGAGATGCTATTCCACGACTTGCAAAATAAGACTTACGAGGCAGAATCTTTGGCTCGTGACCTTTTGATGAGGACAGTAAGACACACTAACCTTGAAAAAACTAACCGGTTTATTTTTGCTGCACTAAACATCTTTGGATCTGTTGCAAGTTTAGGCTTAGGGATTTCAAATCGTCTTAAAATTAGTAATCAAAATAAGAAAATTGAGTTTTTAACACATGAAAACGAATTAGTTTTATCATAACTAAGGAATCAGTTAACTCTATCAATCAAATTATGAGTTTGGTGAACGAACATTCTAGTAATATCAGTCAGATTATGGAAGTACAAGACTTGTTGGCAACGTTAACGTATCATAATTCAAAAATAGATCATATCCATAGTAAAATTGCACATTTCATTGAGAAATCAAAAGACTATGTGTAAGCTATTACGTTAGCGACTAAAGGTGTTCTCTCACCGCATTTGTTGCCGATAAAAGACTTAACGTTAATTCTGGAGAACGGACGGGAAAATAGGTTATATTCCTTTGTTAGACGCACATAAATTAGAATTTTACTACAGCCTAATTACAGTAAGCATTGAAAATTACAGGATTATGATTACAATTCCCTTTGATTCTTCCAATGCCTGACAATCATACAGGATATCACCATTTCCGACTTTCATGACGAATAACTCAAGCCCAGTAATATCCAGTTTGACAGGGCACGTATTGATTTCCCCTGATAAGGAAACATATACGGTCATTAAAGACTTAAATAAATTAACTCACTGTTCAGACGCAATGAATAAAAAAATATGTACAGCTGACTTCTTGGAATTCCATAAAAAATCAATGGATTCATGCGAGTTAGGTATAGTGCTAAACGGTTCTCTCTCCCATACACATGAAAATTGTCTGAAAAAACTTTATGCCTTTGATGATGATAAGTTCAATTGCAGACTGAACAACGGCTTCAATGTATTATGCCCGGACGGAACCACGTCCTATTCCCAAATCTTCGTTGCAGCAGATGATTGCATTGGTACGTCCACGAATTACACGGTCCTAGGAATTAACACTATCATCAGAGAACGGGCCTACTTCGCGAATTTCACGTTGTCTACTAAAATCCCATCTTTACCTCTCCCATACATCGCACAAGTGGCTAAGCGGTTGATGAAATTAACAGAGATGGACCACCCGTCGCCGACTTATGCAGATCTTCGTTGCTACATGATACTAGCAGCAATCAGCGTTACGGTGATGATATTTATTGCCGTTAACATCTTTGTTTAGCGTAGGTTAAGGCATAGTAAGTTGGAGCTCAAACAGAACGTTTTGCCATGTCCAGACAACACTCATGATTTGTTTTTGAAAAAATTTCAATTTAGAGCCGTTTGAAATTGGCCCTTTCATTCGTTCGAATGAGTAAAATTGTCTTGGAAAAGTGTTGTGCACGAAAAGCAGTTAGTAGGCTAGTAATATGTAGTTGAAGAGACTCTAAGACATTTGCATTTTAAAAACATTTAAAAAAAAAGAAAAAAAATAATTTTTGGAGCATCTAATAAAATATATAAGCCCTAAATGTTATAATGAAGAATCTATGGGGATCTTATAAAATGTATAAGCCCTATATATATGAATATACGAAACCATGGTGCGTGTACGTACCAGGAATTTTGGTTTGTGCACTGAAATTATACCTTTACCAAGGTAACAAATATACTTATTAGTTACCGTATTATAATAATCTGTATTTTTGACAAAGGTGACAACTATTCTTTTCAAGTTACCGAATCATATGTACATCAGTATTTTTTTGGGGGTACCATATAATCATTTGCTAGCAATGTACCATATAATAATCTGAATTTTCCATGCATTTTTCTTTGTTTTTGACAATATCTGTTAGGTATGTAATTTTTTTTTAATATACCTATTTGAACATTCATCCTTAATCACTTGTTTATGGCTAAATTTTAAAAAAAAATAATATATGTATATATCAAGTCACACTTCTAGTAAATATATTTTAACCTATTATTTGTGTTCAATTAATTGAAGGTAGCTCTCTGACCTAATGTAATGTGTGTAAAATTACATGATTAAATCCATGACCCAAGAGGTCAATGTAGAAGTTAGGAGGATTGTGAGAACGCAAAGTCAGTCATAAACAGGATGCGAAAGTCAAGACTAAGCTAACCATTTGCAATGTAACATTTTCCATGAAGAGTAAACACAAAACAAACCGTGAGGAGAGTTGTGTCTCACCGGATCTAGATAGCTTCCTATATTAATGTTGTGTTTACCATTTTACGTAAATGCTGAGATAACTAAGTATACGTTATCATCAGACAATATATTCTTGTTAGTTCTTATCATCCGGTCATACGGAATGGTCATCAGACCAAACCATCTATACTCCTGTGATGGAGCTGCTAATAAACTGTTTTAAAGTTAACTTACTTAGACTTATTCAGAAGAAGTAACCTGCAAGTCTAAAATATATAACACATTGAAGAGACATTTTGATTGGAACCATAATGTGTGTTTATAACAGTACCACACCAACATATATATATATATATATATATATATATATATATATATATATATATATATATATATATATATATATATATATATATATATATACATATATATATATATATATATATATATATATATATATATATATATATATATATATATATATATATATATATATATATATATATATATATATATATATATGTATATATATATATATATATATATATATATATATATATATATATATATATATATATATATATATATATATATATATATATATATATATATATATATATATATATATATACTGCCAAAATTTCAATTCACTACGTAATTTAAAATCTGTGTTTAGTTCTCTTTTAAACTCTCAGTAAGTTTAGGATACGCTAGTGATAATATGGTTAAAATTGCCTCTCTTAATGTGATTTTTTTCTACTAATAAGTTCCCTTATATATTCACCTGTCACCGAGCTAGTGGTTATGGTGTTGATTCTGCTTGTGTTTGTGTGTATTGTTTTAATTTTGATAATTTATTTCTTTACATTTAATGATTATGATAACATTATTATGTTAATGTTAATTCATACTGACCACACGGAAAATTGATAACTTAAAGTATAAAAATCTATTACGATGTGAAGTAGGATAGTACCTATGGATTGTGGATCTGGGCATGCCAATTCCACAGCCAGTAAAATATTCACTGTTTGCTAGTATTGTCTCTATTTCGGTTTCTGCTGTTAATCTTATTATTTTTTTCCTTTTTATAAATTATAATAAAAGCGAGTAACAAGTATATACGATAAAAAGTCTCAGAGAAAGCAAAATAAAATCAATGGTCCTGTATAGGTAAAATTAGGAACAAGGGGTAAGCATGAATGAATGTGATCAAACATCTTCGTATCGCTATCATTTAATTATTGCTTGTTTACTCTTGTGCTTTTTACTACTTTTTGGTGTTTTTAGGCTTTGATTTCGCTATTACACTGTAACAATTGATCGTGGAGATATTGAAGCTGATGCTGATATGTCTCCATCAATGCCTGTTGTATACGTAAATCTAAAATCGAAATTTAATATTTGTTTATTGCATGTGCGACTCTGTTCTCGGTTCCCTTCAGTTGACCAGAGGGTTCTTTTCAGAACGATTGTTAAATCATATGAAATTAAAGGACCTTCTATCCGCAATCGACTACATGTATCCAGAAGGAAAACAATTGACAAAGAACATCCACAGCAGACAAGGAAACTTGCATAACAGGGAGAGTAAGAGGGATCATGAAGAACATGATGGAGATTCTTATGATGAAAATGACGCCTCAACCTTTTGTGATTATCACATTGTGAGGCGCATCTGTCAGTATCTCCCCTCTTCCCCTGGCCTGAAGACCTAGTTAAAAAGCCATGGAACGATGAAGGAATGCGCTGAGGAAGATCAATTGCATTGTTGAGTTTCTTGGTTAAAGGTAAGATGTGTTTTTATTATTCTTTTGTTCCGTAGCTGGAATACAAACCTACGATATTTATAAGGGGTTATTACTTCGGCGAAGCTGAAAGGACGAGCCCTAAAAATTTTAGCGAGGGTTAACTACCCATTTTTCTACATAGCGGTGGTAGAGGCGTGCAGCTTGCTACCGCTCCCTCTCACACACCGGTGATTTAGCTCACTTTGCTTTTGGCTCAGATGGTGAATGGTCATTGCCGTTCTTCATCCTCAAAAAGTTATTTTGGACTACCATTAATTGCTTTTTGTTTGTGCTTTCTCTTTATTAGTATGTGTGTTGATTTCTGCCGACCATATGAACCTGCCCTGGACTTGAAGGCCGGCCTTGGGGTACCTTCATATTGGCCCTGGACACCGATCATCACACCCTTTATCCCGGCTGCTGAGGTCAACGTTGTGATGGGGAAAACAATTGTATTGAGTGTCGAGAATAGCCTGCCTCCCAGTGGGAAATGTTTGGGCGCCGTCGGAAAAAGAAGTCAAAGAGGGCTATTTCTCCTTCGAAGATTTCTTCGATAAGGGAAATACTCGAGGCTTCTTCTTCTGCTTCCCGACCTTACTCCAAAGCTCCTACTCAATTGCCCTCTTCCAAGAGACCGTTGAGTAGTAGTATAGGCCTTTTAAATGCTGGTCAGCCCCAGTCCTGGAGAGATGGTGTTCCATACCCTAGCAAAGCCGCCCCACCTCTCCCCCCGGATAAGGCCATGTGTTTTTCTCCTTTTTTTTACAGGTGTGATCGTCATTCAGGGCTTCCAGGTCCTACCTCCAAGGACTCCTCGCTGCAGCTCATCATCCATGGTGCTAGTGTGCAGCTTTCATCGACTTCGGAGGTGGATCCTCTGTCTGAGGCATCTTTTGCTACTGCTGCCGACGCCCCTGCCGGTTCATACTCTTCAACTGTTGCTGCTGACTGAGCTTCCTCTGTTCCTGATCATCCTTCGTTAGGGAAGTAAAGTCTTCCGTCTGTCTCTTCTGCACGTGTTTCTCTTACTCAGAGGAGTTCACACATAGAGACTCCTCTGCAGAGGACAGCTTATTGTAAAGGTCAGCTTGCTGATCCACCGGCCCTTAGAGAGCATCATTGGTCTCGCAGAGCTTGCCCTCCTCATCGCCTTAGAGGTCGCCCTTTGCATTCGGTGAAAAGACGCCTCTTCGACTCTTCAGCCTCATCTTTGGAACCTTCCCTCACAGAGGAGCCACCTCTTCCATTGTGTTCTGGGCCTAGTCCTTGGCCCGTTCCTGGACCTTCTCTTGATGACGCTGCCACTAGTCCTTGGACTTCTGTCTTGGACTCAAGTGATCCCTCTCACGGTGGATGTTCCCCCTTCCAAAGGGCACATCCCTGTTCCTGACCTGCCTTAACCGTTCCCTCTCCCTCAAGAGCGCTCCTTCCTTCACAGTATTCCAAACCTTCGGCTGGGCGCCTGTGCTCTCCAACCCACCAGCGATCATCAGTGCACCAGTGCTCAGCAACATCTTGTCAGCGCTCTTCAGCACACAAAGGCTTTCCAGAGCATCAGCGCTCTCCTGTGCTTCAGCGCTCTCATGCGAATCATTGGTCTACTGCGGTTCAGCACTCTCCAATGCCTCAGCAATCTCCCAATCGGCGGTGCTCTCCAGCTTGTTTTCGTCATTCGAAACACTAGCATTTACCGGCTGGCTAGCGCTCACCAGCTTATCTACGATCCCCAGCGCACTTGTGCTCACCAGCACACCTGCACTCATGGGTGCAACAGTGCTCTCCTGTACTCCAGCGCTCTCCTGCGCTTTTGTGCTCTCCCGCGCATCAGCACTCTGCAGCTCGCAAGCGCTATCCTGCACGTGAGCGCTCTCCAGCTTGCAAGCGCTCTCTTGCACACGAGTGCACTCCTTTGCACCAGCGATCTCCTGTGCACCAGCGCTGTCCTGTGCGCCAGCACTCTTCAGCTCGTTGGTGCTCGCCAACTCATCAGCACTCTCCTAGCTCGCCAGTGCTTGCCTGTGCACTCGCTCCCGCTTGCACCCCAGCGATAGGATTTACACATGGAGACCCATGTCTCCTAAATTATTTACAGCATGTCTAGAAGGAGTTATTTGAAATTGAGGTTGGTGAAATATAGGAATTAACATTAAAGGGAATACCTTAATAACTTAAGATTCGCAGATAACATAGTCTTCAGTGAATCATAGTAGGAATTGCAAAAGATGACAGAAATGTAGGACTCTCTATGAACATGAGTAAAACTACGGTGATGTCTAATGAAAATGTAGAGACATAACAAATAAGATTTGTGGACGAGCCTCAGAAACTTGGAGCCTTACTAACGCCCTAGAACAAAAGCTAGTTACAACCTAAAGAGCTATGGGAAAAATAATAATGTGATTAACATAAAGAGACAGAAAAAGAACAACATGAATGAGATAGCAAACCAAAGTAGAGGATATTATAACATATAAGAAAAAGAAACTGACATGGTCAGGACATATAATGACAATGACAGATAATAGATGGATATTAAGAGTAACAGAATGGATCCCTAGATATTGCAAAAGAAACACGCTAAGGAAAAGAAGAAGATGGATTGACGAACCAGGAAGGTTTGCGATTGTGTACTGGAATATAAAGACCATAAACAGATGTAATTGGGATGATTATGATGTCATTGTAATTTTTAGCTTGTAGAAAAAAAATGGTGCTTTATTGAGAATTTAGATGAAATATAAATTAATTCTGTTTTATATATATTTGGACTAATTCACCAAGCTCGTGTGCACGTTGAAAATTATCATGAATTATCTTTTTCATCAAATATGCATCAATACTTATGGAAAAGAGTAAATAATCGTATTCATAAAGTATCTGCAAAAATTTCAAAATCGCATTAAGGGTGTTAAATATATTAGATTCCTAGAAAGTTATTTGTGAATTGACTTTACATAACATTATAAGAGTCAAAAGGTGATGAATTACAACTAATAACGGTTATGCCAACTTGTGCGTTATATTTTGATTAATCCAATTAGGAATTGCTACTTATGCAATCTTGGAATATTGAAATCGTATTCGGAAGACTTGAAATCAGGAATTTGTCAATAATTGTTTAGCTTATGACGAAAAAGAAATGAGTTCTTGTAAAGCGAATTATATTCTCCTTACAAAAGAAATATTAGCAAAATATCTCATTAGCCAAAAAAATATATATTAGAATAGAATATTGAAAAAAAAAAAAGCTTTTCGATACTAATTTCGACTTTTATTGGAAAAAAAAAGAAATATTTTAAGTTTTGTTATGTTCCTGAAGAAATAAAAAAAGAATATATTTTCATCATTTTTTAAAGTAAGGAAGACATCACAGTGGATGACAAATATTTAACTGGAAAAAGCGTTAAGCGTTGGCAGAAAAACTTTTTGATGAAAAAAGAAAAGAAAAAAAACACACACACAAAGGGATGGTTGTTGGTATTTCATCGCCATTAATGTTTATGCAGGTATTAAGCTTATGTGAAAAAGAAATTATTACAATAGGAGAGATTTTATTATTAGTTGTGTTTATATATATATATATATATATATATATATATATATATATATATATATATATATATATATATAATATATATATATATATATATATTTATATATATATAATTATATATATTTATATATATAATTATATATATATATATATATATATATATATATATATATATATATATATATATATATATATATATATATATATATATATATATATATATATATATATATATATATATATATATATATATATATATATATATATTTGGGCTCAAGCTATGTCGTCCTGATGGACGTTCCTAAGGTAGCATGAAAAGGATATATTATATACTACAGTGATATTCCCAGAGAATTAACCTTCAGGTTCCAGAATTCTAACTCCTGGAGCGAATATCCTTAAAACTTTCTCAAGGATATCGCATAAGAACAGAGGACGCATTCTTGACACGTCTCATAGCAATCTCTACCCCAAATAGCGTTAACGCTTCAAGGGGGACGTGGCAAAAGAATAGAAGGGGGCCGTAACAAGGTTATCCCCGTTCCCGTACTACTATTGACCACCACCCCAGCCCCATTCCCAGGATGGCGAACATTCCTAATTTTGTAGCGATTTTGCTTAGTGGTGTTCCCTGTTGATCTAACTTTTCGATCAATTTTCAAGGATTACTTATGCATTCTCCGACTTCTTTCGCCCTCGGAAAGGACTGGAGATTACACTCCTAACCCTTAAAGGGCAGAGCCCTTATCCTCGAGTCTCCATGATTAGGAAATGCTATGTTTTAATTTTGTAAGGGGGGTCACAGAAAATAAGTTGGGTGGGATATATACAAATATATGTCTTTCCTTTCCCCAGTCCAGTTGGCATCATGCCAGCTGGACCGTACAGTCAGTTGCTTACCAGAAAGGCAACACATTGGCTGGATCATACTATATATAATTATACAGTAGCCAGTATATTGCAATATAGTGCATACTGCAAATAGAAAACTACAGTATGATTATACAGTAACTATTTCTAGCATATCTTGGGTATCCTCATGTGAGCTTATGCTGCAGCCGCTCTTACATTGAAGGAATAGTTTTTCTTCGTTAAGCTGATTGAGAAAGCAGTCTTCCTTACCCCCACAGTATTTAGTATGAAAGGGATAGTGAAGTATACACTTCCCTATCCCTAGTAGTTAAAAAACCCCCTTTTCAGTTGGAATTCCTTCGAAAAGGAAATTCCTATCACTTAATACTGAGCGGAGGTACCAGCATTTGCTTGCAAGGGATACAAAAGTATGTGTCTCCTACTATCTCTTTATAGCTTCATATCCTAAGCTATTCTGTTAAGATGTGACTTTTGATTTATTGGTTATCAGTGAGATGATCAATCGTATACTCATTTTGTTTTCCTTTCTTTACAGGAGGAATGCCAGATGTCTTTACAGGAGGAACGCCAGATGTCATAATGCATGCAGGTTTCATGCCCCCTGCAATATTATTTCCAAGCACCTGCAGTATTGGAAACCGCAGGCCTGCAAAGTATGTCGGGCCCTATTGTCCGAAGGTTTCAAGAATCCCAAGTCGGTGGAGACTAGGGATGCAGCTCGTTTCAAACTACGCAACTGGGTGAGAGGCTTTCAGAAAATCTCTCCGGGACCTTACCTGCCTAATGACAAGATGTGTAGGTTAGTAATTCCAACAGCGAGTAAGGAAATAGTGGTAACCCAGACACGAGGTACATTTCCCAATGGCTAGATAACCTTCAGGAAGGAGGGCAGAAGGCGCCCACGGGAAGAAGGGGAGAATGTCGGGTTGGAATTGTCTCCATCCCAACAGGCTCATGAGCCAATGACATCAATATCTCCGCCTTCTATCCCTCTTTTAGATGGAATGAACCAGTTATGGGCCCAAGTCAAGAATCTAATAGGTGTTCGGAAATAATATTGCAGGGGGCATGAAACCTGCATGCATTATGTCCGTAAAAACACTTACTCTTAGTTTTGCAGAATACTGCAACACATGACATCTGGTGTTCCTTCTGTAAAGAAAGGAAAACAAAATGAGTATACGATTGATTATCTCACAGATAACCAATAAATCAAAAGTCATATCTTAACAGAATAGCTTAGGATAGCAAGCTATAAAGGGATAGTAGGAGACACATACTTGTGTATCCCTTGCAAGCAAATGCTGGTACCTCCCCTCAGTATTAAGAGATAGGAATTTTCTTTTCGAAGGAATTCCAACTGAAAAGGGGTTTTCTAACCCCTAGGGATAGGGAAGTGTATACTTCACTATCCCTTTCATACTAAATACTGTGGGGTACAGAAGACTGATTTCTCAGTCAGCTTAACAAAGAAACACCATTCCTTCAATGTAAGAGCGGCTGCAGCATAAGCTCACATGAGGATACCCAAGATATGCTAGAAATAGTTACTGTATAATCATACTGTAGTTTTCTATTTGCAGTATGCACTATATTGCAATATACTGGCTACTGTATAATCATATATATTATGGAAAGGAAAGACATATATTAGTATATATCCCACCCAACTTATTTGCTGTGACCCCCCTTACAAAATTAAAACATAGAGTTTCCTAATCATGGAGACTCGAGGATAAGGGCTCTGCCCTTTAAGGGTTAGGAGTGTAATCTCCAGTCCTTAAAAATTTTTAATATTACAGGGTAATTTGAAGACTGATTTCTAATCAGAATATTGAAGAATTAAATTCTTTCAATATGAGATTGGGTTCCACAAATATTTGGTTAGGATTTTCAAATATATTGTAAAAACACTACTAGCATAAAATATACAGAAGCTTTCTATTTGCAGTATATCCTATACTGCAGAAATACTAACTACCTGTATAAACATATACTGTAGTACAGCCAGCATGTCGTCGGCATAGCTAGCTAATGCTAGCACATCTAGCCTGCTAGCTAAAAGAAAAAGAGATAGCATGGAGAACAGGCTACCTAATACTGTATATATATATATACAGTAAAAGGGATGCAAAAGTCTACTATTACTACCTTCTCCAGAAAGAAGGTTCAGATGGAAAGAGGAGAGTATAAAATTCAAGCTTCCATCCAGGTACAGTACTGTCACCAGCAAGGATCTGTCTAAACCTTGCCGGCCGGCAGTAGCAGTACAGTCGGCGTGCTGCCGGTTGAGTAGGCACCATTCTGTGCCGGCCTGGTAGGCAGCCCCCCGGCAGTAGCCACTGTTGCTAGCAGTTCAAGAAAGAACTGAAGAACCTTTGGAAAGAGAAGGGACTTCCCACTTACAGCCAACATGGCCAGCAGCTGCCCCGGTTGCCTGCCAACAGTCACCATGACTGCCGGCCAGCAGCAGCCATGACTGCCGGCCGACAGATGTTAAGACTGCCGGCCGGCAGCTATCATCTGTAAGAGGGGGCGTCTGGTCGATCCCGGCAACCCACCGACAACAGTAAGGTTGCCGGGATTCGCCAACATAATAGGATAGAAGGGAAGGGAAAAGAGGGTCCTGTGAAAGGTACAGCAGGAGCCAGCCTCAGCCTGTCCTGCCCCACCTAACAAACTCCGTTCCTGTATTAGAACTATCCCAGGCGGCTAAAGAATTCTATTCCTTAGCCTAGGGTTAGATTAATGCAATTAAGAGGTTGGTAGCACCCTTACCACCACCTCTAAGGGAAAGGAAACGGGGTTGCAGAGCCAGTGTCCCCTAAGCATTAGAGGAATTCTATTCCTCAGCCTAGGGTCCACTAACACAGGACTAGTCTGCTAGGTCACAAGAAGAAGGGTCATATATTACAGATCCTTCAGGAGTGGCCTAGGGAGGTCTAGCCTCCTATATCGGTAGCCTAACGTAGCAAAAGAATTCTATTCATCTTGCCAGGTAGCTACCGACCACAGACTAAAAACTCTGGGATTCTGGCCAAAACCCCAAAAAACTATATCTGCGGTTACACAGGAAGGGCAGAAAAAACCGTAAGAAAGTCATGCCTGAATTGAAAATTCGAGGCCGACCCGCTAAGGTTGTAGCCTGAGGCTACACTCAGAGGGAAGAGGGATTACCCTTAAACTCCCTTTTTTGAGAGGGGTAAAGTTCATCCAATTGAAAGAGATATCTATCTCTGCATAATTGAAATCACCGTACACAAGGGTAACCGGGGAGTGTCTAACATATAATAACACGCCTAGGTTAGGAACCTAGGCGAGACAAGATCTCGATACCTCACTCTTCGAGACTCTAACTATACGATCGACATGGAAAGGAAAAATATGCACAATGTAAATATCTTTACAAGAATATATTGCCTATATAGCTAACATAATAAAATAATTAATTAATGATATATGATGCTATTTAAAAACCGGGAAGTCGTTCTGCTAACTAAATAACATGCCCAACGAACGACAGCGCTCATAGCGCCTTCGGTACAGGCTATCTCTAAACACAATAAATTACTCAAATTTCACTGTGAAAAGGAGCTAAAAACTATTCATTGTAAAGACCCAATACTCAACTTTCCGAAGGCGAAAGAAGTTGGAAAATTCATAATAATTCCTTGAAAATCGATCGACAAGTCAGATCAACAGGGAACACCACTGAGTGAAATCGCTACAAAATTAGGAATGTCCGCCATCCTGGGAATGGGGCTGGGGTGGTGGTCAATAGTAGTACGGGAACGGGGGTAACTTTGTTACGGCCCCCTTCTATTCTTTTGCCACATCCCCCTCGAAGCGTTAACGCTATTTGGGGTACAGATTGCTATGTGACGTGTCAAGAATGCGTCCTCTGATATTATGCGATATCCTTGAGAAAATTTTATGGATATTCGCACCAGGAGTTAAAATTCTGGAACCTGAAGGATAATTCTCTGGGCCCAAATATATATATATATATATATATATATATATATATATATATATATATATATATATATATATATATATATATATATATATATATACATATATATATATATATATATATATATATATATATATATATATATATATATATATATATATATATATATATATATATATATATATATATATCAACACTAATACATTAATGAATTTTTGTCCTCAGGGCACTAAATTACTGAAATTATATATTAATCAGATTTTAAAGTTTTTCTTTATTTTCAAACTATTTTAAATGTGTATGAACCAACGTCCATTTCCTCCAAAGTAAATATAAAAGGAACAGATTTCCCTTGCGTGTAATGTCAAAAGCCTCCCTTTAAAGAAAATGGTCCTTGAGTTCCCAAGAGGGATGATTCTGTTGATGGAGGACAATGGCAGATAAGGAAAGGATGCCATCCCGGAGTCTATCTGACCTTCTTATATCTCTTTCAGTTTTTCATTCTTGACTCAGAGACATGGAAAGCTTTTTAGAGAGAGTAGGGTTCTACAAGTTTTCCTTTGAGAAGAATGACAATATCATAAATTTTAGCTCTGTAACGGACGTTTTTGAGGGCCATTAGTAAAAACTATACAAAAATACTTGTGAAGATATTGTCCAAAAGCCATGATAGAAAGGGAAACAAAGAAATGTTAAACACTATCTTATATAGAGAACGTTTTGAGAGTTGAGTGAATTTCGGCACACACGTAACTTTCCTTTTATGTACTTCCTGTAACCAAAGTTTCCATAATAGTCTCAAGATCCAAAATTATGATTCTTATTGCAATTTTGAATGCAGTTCTCATTTTAAATTCTATCAGAGCGCAAAAAATAGTCAGATAAAGAATAATAGATTATGTAAAGCGGAGATAATAGGAATGTGGTATAAGGAAAGTACTGTCAATTTAATTATTAGGATATGGTGAAATAGACATGAATTTGAAATACCTCGTCATATGAGAATAATATGTATAGTAATAGTCAATATGTCAAGATATTTATTGTGAACATTCAGATTTTTTGACATATTTACTATAAATTGACTTATTTGATACATAGTAATATAAATGATTTTTAAAATTTTCTTTATTCGAATCGTTCCATTCTATGTGAAAGAGATATTCGACGAAGAAATTAATATATATATATATATATATATATATATATATATATATATATATATATATATATATATATATATATATATATATATAAGGAATACAAAGATTTTAAAGGGTATGTTACAATCATTTGTCAACATAAATTTACAGTAGCTTATGCAAAGACACTGGAAGCTACTTCTTGTAAATGATGTTGTACAGGCACGATAGGAACAAAACATCTATTATATATTTAGTATTTTGTTGATTCACTGTGTTTATAAGGAAAATGTATAAATGCTTTTACCTGTATACAATAACAGTTGATTTACAAATTACATATCCAAGAATTTTGTTCCACATGAGTGTTTATACGAAATTGCCTTTTGATTGATCTTTAGTATTTGAATTGGTCACAATTATATGATCGGGGATAGCCTTTTTTTGCTGAAAAGCAAATGTGGTAAACATAATTGATAGGCGTATCCCTTCTCATGTGTTGAAATATTTAGTGAATGATGCACCATTGCTCAATGATGATTTTAGACAAGATTATTTGGAGTAACAGGAGACTTAATATTTTTGGTTGGGTAACACATAGATTTGACAGTAAATAACAATATTCAGCTGAAAGGCGTCACTCACGGGGTTTATGCATCGGCTGGTACCACTCGGGAATATAAATAGCGGGCTATTTAACTTGCCAGAAAGTACTACATTGGATCCTTCTCTCTGGTTACTGTTTATCTTCCCTTTGCCTACTGAATAGTCTGGTCTATTTATATATTCTCCTCTGTCCTTATACACCTGACAACACTGATATTACCAAATAATTCTTCTTCACCCAAGGGGTTAACTACTGTATTGTAATGGTTCAGTGGCCACTTTCCTCTTGGTAGCGGTAGAAGAGTCTTTAGCTATGGTAAGCAGCTCTTTTAGGAGAATGGCACTCCAAAATCAAACTATTGTTCTCTAGCCTTGGTTAGCGCCAGAGCCTCTGTACCATGGTCTTTCACTGTCCTGGGTTAGAGTCTTCTCGCTTGAGGGTACACTTGGGCACACTATTCTATCTTATTTGTCTTCCTCTTGTTTTGTTAAAGTTTATATAGTTTACATAGGAAATAACTATTTCAATGATACTGCTCTTGAAATATTTTATTTTTCCTTGTTTCCTTTCCTCACTTGGCTATTTTCCCTGTTGGAGCCCCTGGGCTTATAGAATCATGTTTTTCCAACTATAGTTGTAGCTTAGCAAGTAATAATAATAATAATAATAATAATAATAATAATAATAATAATAATAATAATAATCTGCACTTCTGGTGTAGGCCTCGACTTAAGAATTCTTCCATTACTTCAAAGCCAGAGTGCTTGGACACTCGCTGTCCAAGAAAGAAGTAAACCCTTTTAGATGATACGTTTAACACTGAGTAGAACAATGAGGTACTCGATATTCCTCATTCATATTTTCCTAAGGCTAAAATAACTAGTGTTGCTCTTCAGTCCTAAGAATTAAACGCTCTTAATTGATCTTGGTACTTATAGAGGAGTAAAACCAAACGGTACATTTTCTTGGTTCCTTATATAAACAGCTGATTTACTATCTCCCAAGTAGTACGCTATTTTTCACAAGTTAGCAGGAAGATGTTCGTTTTGCACTTGTTGGAGAATTGGTAATATTACTATTTTGTGTAAATGTGTTTGCGGTAGCTTTAGCCCTTAAGATTACTGCACAATACCTATCATTCCCTTATTATCTATAAGTTTTGAACACTTGGGCAAAATATCCTGTCCCTATTTGCAGTTTAGCTTTCCCAAATGGCCTTGAAGCATGTGATGCCTTTCTTCCAGTTTCCAGTTCTGTACAGAAATTCCTTGATTTTAGCTTTCTGGTACTCAGATATTTGCATTGGCGATGTGTCTTTAACTACTGTATAGATAACTCATTTGAAATTTTAAGTGTAATTCTTGAATGTATATTTAATTTAGAGAACCATTGTTTACTCTTCAAATGCTCAAGACCATTGGGTTATTGAGACAGTCTTTTAAAATTTTTGGTGATCAGTCTTACGTATGGATATGTTTTAATTCTTTCATTTTAATTATTTCATTTTACCTTGTTTCAAATATTGGTTGCCTGTCGCACACTCTATTACGTTTCCTATTATTGATGTGAATATTAATGTAAGGCACTGACATTCACTTAATTCTTTATGCATGTTACATAAAATTTTTCATAATTCAGATCATCAATTGAAGTCAGATATTCTCAGGTATGCAGGTAGGCATAACAGTCATACCTTTCTCGTCATAAGTCACAATACTTTGCAGTATTCTAAAAGTTTTATTCCAGCTGTGAGCAGATTGTGGAATGATGTTTCTATGTAAGCAATTGAATCTTTGGAAGTTCAGAAGCTCTATTTTTTTCTTCTTTTTTTTTCTTTTGAATATGTTGATATGAGTCTCGTTTTAAAGTTTATATAAGACTGATCTATTTTAATGTTGTTACTAGTCTTTAAAAAGTGTTTTCTTCGTCATCTAAACATAGTTTATTTTCTCTTCCCCTATTTCCTTTCTTCACAAATCTACGTTTTGTTGTTAAACCGTTGATATTTGTAGCATTTTCCTTTTCCAGCCAGAATTGTAGCATGGCTAGTAATAATAAGTATAACAATAGTACTAACAGATAATGTGACTTTGGAAAATTACTAAAGCATATATGCTGTTTTGGCGTTTCTTTCAAGTCACACGTAAGATTATATTTCTATTATGAAAAAAATCACGTAGCTATTTTACCATATCTTTATAATTGGAATACAATATGTTATAGAGGAATTCATACATACTTCTTTCAGAGAGAGAGAGAGAGAGAGAGAGAGAGAGAGAGAGAGAGAGAGAGAGAGAGAGAGAGAGAGAGAGTGGAAAAAGCGGTAATAAGTTGGCCAGGGCACTAGCCACCCGTTGAGATACTACCGCTAGAGAGTTATGGGCTCCTTTGATTGGCCAGACAGAACTATATTGGATCCTTACCTCTGGTTACGGTACACTTTCCACTTGCCTACGCATACACCGAGTAGTCTAGCATATTTTTTTTTTTTTTACAGATTCTCCTCTGTCCTCATACATCTGACAACTCTGAGATTACCAAACAATTCTTCTTCACTCAAGGGGTCAACTATGGCACTGTAATTGTTCAGTGGCTACATTCCTCCTGGTAAGGGTAGAAGGGACTCTTAAGCTATGGTAATCAGCTCTTCTAGGAGAACGACACTCAAAAACCAACCATTGTTTTCTAGCCTTGGTTAGTGCCATAGCCTCTGTACCCTGGTTTTCCTTTGTCTTGGGTTAGTTTTCTTGCTTGCCGGCATATCCGGGCACATTATTCTATCTAATTTCTTTTCCTCTTGTTTTGTTAAAGTTTCTAGAGTTTATAAAGGAAATATTTATTTTAATGTTGTTACTGTTCTTAAATATTTTATTTTTCATTTTTTCCTTCCCTCACTGGGCTATTTTTTTTGTTGGGGACCCTTGGCTTATAGCATCCTACTTCTCCAACTAGGGCTGTAGCTTAGCAAGTAATAATAATAATAATAATAATAATAATAATAATAATAATAATAATAATAATAATAATAATAATAATAACAATAAATGGGTAAATCGCCTCTAATAAAAATGCTATTATGATTGGCAAAGATTCTGTTCTCATTAGTAATATCTAGTGATTTGTGTGTATACTTATGATACATCTATAAGATGACCGTTTTGATATGTACCCGAAATACTTTTTTTTTTTTTTTTTTTTTTTTAAACCACGAAAAGGCTTTTTCCTTCTTTATAGGATGGAATTAAAACCTGAACGTAATATGGATCTGAAATAACAGAAGATAGCCAAGGCGTTTACTCATCGGTAAATGTGTAGGCTACCTAAAGGCCTGTTCACTCTGTCGGGGCAAACAGCGATACCTGATCTGGTAACGTCAACTCACAAACTAGAAGGGTGTTGTTGTTGTTGTTAGATTCTTCGACCTTATTACCTCAAAAATTAGGGGCGTGACGTTAGAAGTGAGGAAACGGCGGCCATAATATTAATGAGTTTGAATGAAAAACCAGAGACTTTTCCGACAAGCATGTGTAAGGCTGGTGTACCAACCGTGTGTCACACAATTGTACATACTTCATTTTGTATATATTATGCTTGTATCTTCGCTCTTCCCTCGCACTAAAAAGAACCAGAATAAACATGTCTGCATGTCGCCTATGTAACATTGTCATAAACTCGGACATGTAATTTCCTGTTGCCTTGAGGTTTTGTATATAAAGGAGAGTGTTCCATAATAAATGAACTCAGTTGCTTTCACACTGCCTTTGAGTTCACAACCTTTCTCTCGGCACCGTCACACTGGGATGGACAATGTTCACTAACCCAAATTATAGTACGTTGGAGACCATTCTTTCTTCACTGTTTGTGACATAATATCAAGATAACCCATAAGAGATGACAGTGCAAGGAAAGTTTCGAAATTGTACATAAACTATTCTGCATGATGACCAGTCATAAAAAACTAATTAAAGTCGAGGCTTATTCACATAATTGTGCAAGCTACTTTTTTACAAAAATTATCTCTCTCTCTCTCTCTCTCTCTCTCTCTCTCTCTCTCTCTCTCTCTCTCTCTCTCTCTCGTTCCCATAACGTACACATAATTCAAGATTCCTAAGCAATTTTGCCTATTGTCAAATTATTAGTTTGAAGAATTAGAGTTTTTTTTTCGTAATATTGGTTGAGACGGCTTTTTGTTTGTCCTCACCTCTATTGGTTTGATTTGTTGCTCAAATTATGAATAATTTAGTTTTGTAAATTCATATCAAAATGAATATGAGGGTCCTTTGTATTAGGATATGAGTTAGAAAAACTACATATCATAATTCTTTTTTTTTATAGCAGACAGAAACATTTATACAAAAAAGTTTGGCAGAAATAATTACATGTTTGGATTGTTGGTAACGATATTTTATAAAATATGCTAGCTTAATGTCGGCAAGGTGGCATGTGACCCGAATCCAATTTCCTTTGTTATTTGACTACCTCCTAGTGATGTTTATCCTCGGGAAGTTAATTTGTGATATCAGTAGTTTCCGGTATGTTATCATTGACAGCCAGTCCTTGCCAGCAGAATTAAAACCGATTGCGGGCTACACTCCATCTCATGACGGTATTTGTTGCCAGATCCATGCTTGTTGTTTTCTCGCTTCTGATGTCACCAATCCTCATTCTCGCTCCACATTGAGTTCTGGTATCACTGTTTTCTCCTCGGAAATGTCCTATAGTAGGGACAGGCCTTTAGCGTTTAACAAAGTTACATGGGTGTTTAGATTGCATTTTCTTACAGGTATCTAATTTAATGTGATATGTTCTTTCCTATATTCATATGGTGCAAAGAGAGAGGAAGGGTATTGGTGAATATTGCTACATTAATATGGATCTTAGTACAAAAGAAAAAAAAAAAAGAAAAAAAAATTTCTCCCTGGGGTTCACTTATTTGGTTCAGTGTATATATGTTTGTTAATAATCAAATAACACGCAAACAACGTAAAGTTTAGTTTTTCCAAAAATCTCAAAGAGATCAATATAAAAGCAGATAAATTCTGTAAATAAATAAGCATGACGTCCCACTTAATTTTGTGTGTTTTTAAACTTAAATTTTGTTTAGCGATATTATTTATCACTTTATATAAAAAGCTTAAATACACAAGAAACGCAAAACATATGTACGTTAACACGAAGGGGTTTTAAAATTATAAAATTATTGTTCGAATTTTTGTAAATATTTGAAGTGGAAAACAGTTAGTTTTGAGTAATCGTGCTTCAAAGCTTGCTGTCACATGAGTAAACTTCTTATTATACGATACTTTGTTTATTGATATTATGTGGTATTATTTTTGCACACGGCATTCTAAACAGTTATATATAGGTATTATATTTAATTTTTTCTTGTTTATTGCAATAAATAGAAAAGATTACTATTTACTACGTTGGTATCAAGTTGAGTGTTGATATCGTCAGCGAGTCTCTCTCTCTCTCTCTCTCTCTCTCTCTCTCTCTCTCTCTGTCTTCCTTGCCCTTATTGCCTTTTATAGCCTGAATGATGGGGCGTTTTCACAAAGTCAAATCATGAAACAGGGGTTTTATTTTACCCGCAATAGTTGCTTTCCCTAATCTACTGATGGTGTAAGTCACAGTCTTGAGTGAGCGAAGGGTAAACCAATGCCAGATATCACTAGATTTTCATGCATGAAATGAAACGAGAAATAAGAAAAACAAGCGGAAATAAACATTATTTGAGATGGCATACGGCTTCATCTCGCGCTCGACCTCTTAAATAGGTTACGCCACGGTTATATCCATATCCCTTTAAAGTTTCGTGACCAACGGGAATGGCCGCGGAATGTTCAGATAAACTTTGCACTGTATGCTTGGATAGTTATGGAATATAGATCCATGAAAAATTCCATTTAGATTTTTTTTTTTTTTTGGGGGGGAATGATTGGTTTCCAGAGGGTGATCCGGTATCTTTCAGATCAGTTATTATAGTTTTCTCATTACTGTGCAAAATAATTTGTCTTATCGCTGGTGTTAAGTATGTTTTGATGATGGTTCTTGATGTTTCTTTTAATATCAGACGCCCATATCCTCGTTGTCCCGTTTTATATCTACACCGCCACTTCTTTGACTAAAGTTTTTCCCGCTATTCGGGGTCGCTATTTCTTAAAAGCCGTTTCCAATTTCTTCTATCTCTGATGTCCTCCTCTACGTGAGATCTTTCTCCTCCATATCAGCTCTAACACACTTCATCCACCTCTTTGGTCTCCCCTCGTCCTCCTACTTTGAACATCCATTTCCAACAACTTCCTCCCTACTTACTCCTGGTCTCTTCTCATTACGTGAACAAAACAGTGGAGTCTCTTTTCTTGGATTTTCTTTGATATCTCTTTAATATAAAATTTCCGAGGTACGATAGTGTAGCTGGGGCTGCTTGTCTTCTCGTTCACGAAGTTTTACAGGTAGGGGTATAGGGGGTGTGATAATTTAGTTTGGAAGTCAAATGGGAGAATAGGGCATCTCTAGCCTGTACCTTGAATTATACACATCAAATTTTCACAGAGCGCCGTTCGATGGATAATTCTACGACGATGGAGTTCGAGAATAACGTTAAAAGGATAGTGAACGAGCAAATAAGTAAAGCGCACAATGAATTTTTAAACAAGATGGCCAATTTATTTTCATCCAAATTTCAAGACTTCGATCAACAACAGAAGGAACAATCAGATGAGCAGTTTGACAAGATTCACCACGATGTGTTAATGACAGATACATACAAATTTCAAAAGAAAATCTGTGAAGACCAATTCAAGTTCGATCAGGAAGTAGCGATGACTTTAATGGAAGCCGATGCTTGCATTGTTCCATAGGATGAATCCTGGATGAAGGCTTAAGAGAAGATTGCAGAAGGCATTGATTCTATAAATTTCAGACAAAAGTAGGTAAAAATAGCAGATTCTTCGGAATGCGGTTGAAAACTAGTGCAGGAATACACTGCCAATCCCTTGGCAGAGGATTCAGACGACGATATGAAGATTTTTTTTTTGCCCAGACTCGCGCAGAAAGGAAAATAAAAGCAGACAGAGCAAAACGGAGGACCAAGGTTGACCCTTACAGTAAACCCGCAGGAAACTACAACAAGTAGAAGGGAAAGAAGCCAGGAGTTTGCTTTAATTGTTTTAAACGTGGTCATTGGCAAAATGAATGCCCAGTGAAGAAGGCACCTAAGTTAAGTACAGATATAGTTGGTAACAATAATAATAATTCAATTGGCTCTAACTGTTATAGTCAGTATCAGGCTCGGGCAGAAACGGAGTTAAAGAAAGTATATGCAGTACGGTTAAGCATAATGGTAAGGAGGTAATTTTAAACGAACGGGTAAATAAAATGCCCTTGAGGCCATTAAAGTGTGCTATACTCAAATGTGAAGGAGCCGGTGCTATTGACTACATTTTGAGGGTGATTAATGAAGGGTATAGCATATCATTTAGGGTTCTTACCTGGGTGTTTAGATAACAATTAGTCAACATTAGATAACCCTGTTTTTGTAAGTATGGAGATAAAGTATTGGAGAAAGGATGCGTAGCAGAGGTCTCGATTGTGCTGCACATCGTTAATCTACTAACTCTGGCATATAGCAGGTCTGGTAAGCCTAGGTTAGTGTTGGACTACAGACATAGCAATGAAATTTACACCATTTCCAATTTAAGTTCGTAGACGATAAGTGGCAAAATACTTGTTCAGAGAGGGGATTATTTATTTAGATTCGATGTAAAGAATGCCTATCATCATGTTGAGATTTTTCCAGAGCATAGGCAATTCTTAGGTTTCAGCTGGTTCGAGAGGGGCGAAAGAAGGTTCTTTATTTACAATATTGCCTTTTGGTATATCTAGCACTGGTCATATTTTTACAAAGTTGACTAGAGAAGTGGTGAACTATTGGAGGTCACAAGGTTTTAAGATAATCATATACCTAGGTGACAGATTGGGGGAAAATAAAGATTTTGTTTCAGCTTCCGAGGCAAGTTTTTCTGTAAGTCAGAGTTTACTAGATTTTGGGTTTCTGATAGCAGAAGAGAAATGCCTATGGTCACCAGTACAGAACTTAGTTTGGATAAGTTTATATTGGGACACGAGAATTGATGTGCTGCGAATAGCAGAGGACAGACTAACTAGGTTGTTACAGACAATAGGCAAAACTATTAGAAACATAAAAAGGGGTAAGTTTTTGTACAACTGCAGATTTATAGCCGGTATTGTAGGTCAAATAATATCAATGACGTTGGTAGTGAGGTTCGTATGTCGAATGAAAACCAGACAACTGCATCAAGGGCGAGTTGGAATACTCTAGTATTTGTAGATGTAAAGGCTGTAAATGAGCTGCATTTTTGGCTATCAAATGTTGAACAATTGAATGACAGAGGAGCGAATCTACAGGAATCTGGGGCTTGTGAATACATTGCACTTTCTAATGCTTTGGAGTTGGGCGCAGGTGGATATTTGATCCCTGCTGCAACCGAGTCTGCCTGTGACTTGGGTTATGAGGTTGAACAGACTCACTGTAGTCTAAAGGTTCCCAGTGATAATTTTGTTACAGCTGCCAGTAGTTGGTCTGACACCAAGAAGGTCAAAAGTTCCACATGGAGGGAACTGGAAGTGGTACACAGAAGGTTGAAAACTTCAGTAAGTGTTTTAAAGAGTACCACACTTATGATGAAGATCGATAATAAAAACGTAGCTAGTATAGTCAGATACGGTAGAAAAAAAGCTGATTTTCAGAAAAAGGCATCAGAGACGTATAATTTTTGCTTATCAAAGAATATCACTACAGTAACACAATGGATACAGAGTAATTGCGACAAGATAGCCGATAGTTGGAGTTGTTAAAGCGATTGCGACGACTAGGATATTAATCCCAGAGTTTATAAGAGCATAATGGTTGAATGGGTGAGCACAGAGTAGACAGGTTCGCTACAGATTACAATACTAAGTGAAAAAAATTTAATTCAAAATCGTGGTGCCCCGAAACCAAAGTGATAGATGCATTTGCTCAAAATTGGCGCTCAAAATTGGTTAGTACATCTGCAGAATTGCATTACGAGGGTCATGAGAAAAATGTGCACAGAGAGTGCTGACTGTACTCGAGGCTAATACAGAAAGGTCAGTCCGACAGAGGATTATCCGTGAGTCATCCCTTTGGGCTCATCACGCTCGCCACTCTGTCATTTAAGAACCCAACTGCTGATAGGGAGATGAACGTTTTTGCCGACATTACTCATTTGATAAATAGTTGGAAATAACTGAATTGATTCAGGCTTTTGCTTAAGCAGTGATTTAATTTCTGACACAAGCATCCGTAAAATTTTGGCAAAATCTAGTACAGAACATGGGCTGGCCTATAAAAATAATGAACTCCAGTACAGGCAGGGCGTCAAGTATCCTGTGCAGTTATTATCGTCATCTTGTACAAATCCTTAAAGGTATTTGTGAAGTAGAGGTCTGTTGCAATCCAATAACTGGCAAGCTACCTCTGAATTTATCTTGCTGATAAAAAGACTGTATTAATATAATGAATTCAAGCAACATGTATAGCAATATACCAGCGCTAAATGGTTTTGGGATTAATAAAGAATTTGAAATAAATACTTAGGAGAAGGTCATAAAGGTAATAACTTTTTTTAAAAGTAAAATCACAGATAACGAGATGGTTGTACAAATTCCAAAAAGGCATACTTCTTTCTGGCAAGTCAGTTATTTTTCTCTATAATATGGTTAAAGATGTTTTTAATGCAGATTACATTATGACGCAAACGTTAAATGTAGACTGCTAAGAGTATCTGTTCAGTTACATAAGGCAAATGGAGGAGACATACGATGATCACCCTAATGCTGTTGAATTTTAAGTTTAGGCTTTGGTCATTGATTCTGGGAAAAACTATAAAAATAATTTGTGAAAAAACAAACATCATTACAAAAAGTAACAATTATGTTGAGTCTGCACGCAATTCAAAATAGAGAATTTGCATTAGAAATATACTTGGTCAGGTCAATGTTTCCAGATTCTGATTATAAAATGCCCCCAAAAAGATATAAACAATCAGAAGCTGGGTAAAGAAAAAAAAATAACAGCTGCCACTGTAATTGAAGATGAAGCTCTTTAATATATAGGTGGTTTTATTGTCAAAACGTTTTCTACAATATATCTACGATTAGGAAGGAAGATGACAGAATGTAAAAATCCAAATGAATCGTTGATTGGGATGGTAAACAGAAGAATTTTCTTCATAATTAATTGTCCTACGAGAAAGCATTACTTTCATTGGGGACAGCATGCAGAAATACTCCCGTAGCTGAATTGCAACGATCAGGAGGAAAGGTCCCAGGAGACATTATTGAATTCGTTGTAAAGATCTCTATATACTTTAGATTATAACACTTATATAATACTATTAACATGAAGAAGAGGAAGATAAAAATTGAAAAAAAAAAACTGAAGATAAATATTTAGATATTTGGAAATACTTATAGATTTTAAGACATTCAATCAAGTAATGGTTGTAAAATAAATCAAGGTTTGCATTCAATTGTGTAGAAATTATTTTCATTGATAAAAGTGAAAGCTACAACCGTGTTTCTTACAATACTTGCTAATCAATTCCGCTACTCTACTAAGTCTACAGTAATATTATGTAATAAAAAAAAAATAGGGTCAGGGTATTCTCTGAAATTTCTGATAACGGAAGTATCAGATTAAGTAGTTAACATCAAGGATTACTTAAAGGGAAATTACAATAACACTTTAGTATATAAAAGACCACAGCCCACCAGAGAATCTCCAGTTGAGGCTGGTGTGACGTCACAATCAGAGAGAGACGGGAAGGTGACAATTCTGTCCATCTGACCTCTTTGTATTGGCCTTGACTCTACTTTAGTCGTTCCTTTGTGGTTATCAGCACCATTTTGGGCTTTATTGTACAAAAAAATTCAGAACTGAAACAATCGGTAAAACGTATGAGGTATCTGACAGATGAATATCTCATTGTTTATGGTAGGGATAACAATGGTGTATTCGGTAAAAAAAAAACACTTAAATTTGATTTAGTTGCATTGAAAATTTACTTCTGAACATTTGAATTTAGTTTTTGAACAGGAATAAGCCAGGAATAGTTTTTGTTAGGAGAACTTGCGGCTAGTGGTATCAACGAGAAATACGCCTTATTTAAGCAGTTGGACAGTTTTAAGAAGCAGTTACTGGCGTCAAGAAGCGATAACACAGTCAAAAAGTATTTTTACAGTTTTTACAAGTGGGAAATCTTTGCCAAGACTCATGATTTCATGTACTTACCTGCCAATCCAGTTCACGTAGCTTTGTATATGTCAGTTTTAGTAGATTCAGGAACATCTTATAGTACTATTTCAACTTGCATGTATTCTATTAAGTGGGCTCACAAGATGTGTGGACTGGTTGATCCTACAGATAATAGTTCCATAAAAAAATTCGGTAGAGACGTCAAAAGGGATTGTTAAGCCTCCTGTAAACAAAACAGATTTTACATATCTATCAAGGGTTATAGAGAAAAAAAGAAAAGAATATAGATAGATTTACATGTTGGAAGTCTTTTATGATATCATTCAATGCTTCCCTACATTATCAAATGTAGGTGAGGAGTCAGTGTATTACATTTACAAGACCCAATTGCTGAATATCTTTTTCCAGATTTTTTGGTAGAAATGGAGAAGGGCTTGAATTTTCAGGAATATTACCCAAAAAGGTAAAGATACCGGGCCAAAGTTAATACTCACCTCTATTATATCAGTCTAAATTCTGTGACTTTCCATCCCTTCTAAGGAACATAAAATCTTTTAACATACATTCCTTCACAAACATGTATTTCACATTACATCTCGGCATGAATTGTGTTTATTTAGTAAAACATGTTGGATATGTTTAAAAAGTTCCATCACCGAACCAATGTTTTGATGAGCCTTGCTTTTGCAAGGATGTTGTTGTTGCAAGAATCTAAATTATCTTTTGATCATCTCTACTAACCAGTCTTTTCATATCGTGGATATCCTCTTACCACCTAGAAAATCTACATCAGCAAATGATGTTAATAACCCGGGAAGGATAAGAAGGCAGGGAAACTTTCGGTCTTCTTGTCAATAGCATAACAGTTTTAGCTGAGGTATTCTTCTTATAATAGTAAGTATTATAGAAAATTCTATCTTATCCTCGGGATTTTTTCACAAAGAAGATGAAACTAAAAAAATTATGTTTAATCTTTAACTAATAAACGAAGAATTTATAATTTCCATACAGTGAAGAAACCAGTCTTTATACCAAATAACCAATAGGCAATAGTTCATTGTACAAAAATCGTAGAATATTATTATTATTATTATTATTATTATTATTATTATTATTATTATTATTATTATTATTATTATTATTATTATTATTATTAT
>NC_090743.1:88724680-88769680 GCF_036898095.1 Palaemon carinicauda | reverse complement strand
ACTACAGAGAAGAATACACTTAGAATGTAGCACAGTAAAATATGTATATATATATATATATATATATATATATATATATATATATATATATATATATATATATATATATATATATATATATATATATATATATATATATATATATTTACACACACACACACACACACACACATATATATATATATATATATATATATATATATATATATATATATATATATATATATATATATATACATATATATATATATATATATCACTCTCTCTCTCTCTCTCTCACTCTCTCTCTCTCTCTCTTTCTCTCTCTCTCTCTCTCTCTCTCTCTCTCTCTCTCTCTCTCTCTCTCTCTCTCTCTCTCTCTCTCTCTCTCTCTATATATATATATATATATATATATATATATAAATATATATATATATATATATATATATATATTTATATATATATATATATATATATATATATATATATATATATATATATATATATACATATAGATATATATATATCTATATATATATATATATATATATATATATATATATAATATATATATATATATATATATATATATATATATATATATATATATATATATATATATATATATATATATATTTATATAGCAATGTGTCACCTACATAACTTCACCCCTTTGTTAATTTCGGGATCAACTACTTACACAAAGTTGATGAACTTATTCCATGCTTTAAGAAAGAAATAAATTGAAACAAGGATGCCATTCTTAGGGATAAGGGAATATGTGTATTTTAGGGTTGAGTACCCTGCTTCTCGTAAGTCCTGCTATGAATGTAAACGTTAAGAAATTCAGGTTATGGTAGATTGTGACAGTCATAAGAATAATGATTTTATCTTCAATTGTCTTTTTACCATTACGTCTAAAATACAATTCCATCTCCTGAATGTAGATCTGAGTTTGGTGAATATTTAATAGAGATCTAGATAGAATCAGTGTAATGTGCAAATTATGAGGCATGAAGTTGAACACTAACAAAACTCAAAAATATGATTGTATGTAGGTTGAAAACAGAAGCATCTTTAAAAATTTAAAGTAATTTTGGAATTAAAATGATCTTATAAGAAACACATTTGGCCTCTTTCATTTCAAATGGACAAAAAAGTAGTTTTATGAAGAAAGTATTTCAAGATTTTCGGTGATCATTATATCCTAAATATAGTATCTATTATCAATGTAGTTGAATAGTTACTGCCCTCAAACATACCTGGAATAATATTAGTTTATTAGTGTTGTACTGGACAATCCCAGCCTAATATCACAGAATCGTCTTGGTGGGATCGAATGATAGGTTTATGTACTAAAATACCTTTAATGTTTAAAGATCTACATCACTGCTCCACTCTCAGTGGCTTGTGACTCTCGAGTGAGAATGTGTAGACAAACTCTTGTACAGAAATACAAAATAAGTAATGAGTATCACTCTCAAAAGACTAGATCCTACTGAAATGCAAAAGTAAACAGAATCCCATCCTATCTTTGAGACAATTAATAAATGATTAAATCCTTCATAACATACGCTTCTACACGTATAAACTATGCTGAAACATATTCTATCCATGCAATGCTGTCCAACAATACTCTTTAATAGCGAATATGGTATTACAGTACAAAACACATAACAGTCTCCTCTCCCTTAACTTGACATTGTCCAAAACTTTACAAATCTAATATCCCGGGGCTTCCCTCTATTCATCCTATTTAGAAGTACTCTAAGTTTATCCTGTACTGGTGCATGAGCAGATTCTGCATCTACATCTAAGAGGTAGTAGGTAGGCCAGGGCACCAGCCACCCGTTGAGATACTACCGCTAGAGAGTTATGGGGTCCTTTGATTGGCCAGATAGTACTACATTGGATCCCTCTCTCTGGTTACGGTTCATTATCACTTTGCCTACACATACACCGAATATTCTAGCATATTCTTTACAGATTCTCCTCTGTCCTCATACACCTGACAACACTGATTACCAAACAATTTTTCTTCACCCAAGTGGTTAACTACTGTACTCTAATTGTTCAGTGGCTACTTCCCTCTTGGTGAGGGTGGAAGAGATTCTTTAGCTATGATAAGCAGCTCTTTTAGGAGGACGCTCCAAAATCAAACCATTGTTCCTTAGTCTTGGGTAGTGCCATAGCCTCTGTACCATGGTCTTCCACTGTCTTGGGCACACTATTCTATTTGGTTTCTCTTTCTCTTATTTTGTTAAAGTTGTTATAGTTTATATATGAAATATTTATTCAGATGTAGTTACTGTTCTTGAAATATTTTTTAATAATAATAATAATAATAATAATGATAATAATAATAATAATAATAATAATTTTTGAGCATCTTGGTTAATATTTTATTTATTTGCTTTAACTACATCTAAAACTTTTCCTTCTCTAACATTCACATGATCTACAGGATTTTTGTTTAACAGCTGTAATTGATCAACATGACGTTTAACAATATTTCCACCAACTTAAACATCATAATGTAAATCTCCTATCTCTTTTACAATTTCTCCTGGTACCCACTTTTCTGGGGGTATTGCATGATCTTACCATGAGATTAGATAAAGAGAAAAAAATGTCTGTCTTTTGGGAGATTTTCTAATTGTTTATATCCCTTTTCTTCTAAATCGTTTTGCAAACTTGGATACAACAAATCTAACTTACACCTAATCCTCCTCCCCATCAACAAATTTGATGGTGTCACACCTGTTGTGCTATGCAGTATTGTTCTATATGACAATAAAAACTTTGACACAGGAAAAAATGTGTTATTTGCATTTGCTTTTCTACACTTCATGTTATGCTAAAATGATTGAACAAATCTTTCAGCCTCTCCATTCGTGGAAGGATGATACGTTGCTGAAAATGTATGTTTAATACCATTTACATTACAAAACTCTATACACTCTTGTGAGGAAAACTGTGGACCAGTATCAGTTACAATTCTTTCTGGAATACCTTGTGTAGGAATAAAATATATTAATTCTTTTACAGTTGCGTAAGATGTAGATGTCTTCATTGGAACTACTTCTGGCCACTTACTGTAAGCATCTACAACTAAAAAAAAAAAAAAAAAAAAAATAACCTGCAAAATATATGTGCACTCTCTGCCATAGACACCGGGGTAACTCCCATGGGTGCATTTTAGCAAAATGAGGATTGTTTTGTTGCGTAACACAATTCATACATTTTCTTACAAATAATTCAATATCTCTATCTACAGCTGGCCTTGCTATAAACTTTGAACTAACAATGCCTTGGTGATCAGCATGTATTTCAGACAAATCCTTATTCCTCAGTGAACTAGGAATAATTACTCTTAACCCTTTCAATATACAACCTTGTGTTATGGACAATTCACTCCATAAATCCTTATATGGTTTACAATTTGCCTCTTTTCCACACAAGTCCCTACCTGTCATTAAACTCTCTAAAACCTCACTAAGTATTGGATCCTTCTCGGTATTGTGTTCAATATCATTTTCTGTAATGGGTACATCATATACTGAAACAAGCAATATACTGTCGTCATACCCTTCTGGTGATTTGTCTGCTGGAAATCTAGATAAAGCATCTGTAATTATCAGTGGAATAATACTGTTTGACAACCTACTTTAAGCCAGGGTAACATTTTCCTACCAATCAGTTTCGTTTTGAAGCATGGATAGAGAAAGGGAAGATATGTATTTCCTCGGAAGAGAGAGAGAGAGAGAGAGAGAGAGAGAGAGAGAGAGAGAGAGAGAGAGAGAGAGAGAGAGAGAGAGAGAGAGAGCTGCAAGGAGTTACAAGGATTTTGGATGTCTCAAAGACATTTTAGTCTATTGCTCTTGGGTAGAGCGAACTAGTTTAAAAATTTAGACATTTTTTTATGATCTTGTCAAACTTATTCTTAAATTCGTGTACCGTGTTTCTATTCACTTCATCTGCCGGATATTTGTTCTACACTGTTAAAGAAACAGTAATTTTAATCGGGAATTCTCCGTAAAAATATACGGTTCTCAGCCGTATTTCAGTAGTATACAGGCGACCGTAATTTTATCTTACTTTGTCATAATGTTTTACGGATTGGTGGCCGTAATATCACTCCTCTACGTTAATATATCCGTTTTTTGAAACGGTAAAAATCATGGAATAAATGTTGCCAGGCATTCACGGTTTTTTTTTAATGTATGTATGTATTTGTTATTTATATGTTGAGAAATTATCACATTGAGCGTTGTTGCATCTTTCTAATCCCTTTGGACAGATTTGTGCTAAGCATGGAGAGAGAGAGAGAGAGAGAGAGAGAGAGAGAGAGAGAGAGAGAGAGAGAGAGAGAGAGAGAGTTGAATGACGGTAATAATTCACAAACCTTGTTAATATTGTCAAAGAAATTATAGTTAGTTAACCATTAGGCATTGATGACAGTTTCATGAAAAAAAAAAAAAAATCTTTTGCTGTTACTGGGACTGTGATCAATGTTGTTCACTTCTGTGGTCGTGAACACACAACCACACATATTTGGCGGGGAGGCCACTAACTATGCTTAGAACTGGTATCCCGGTATCCCATCTCTGCAGACAAGTGCAGGGCACAGTCATATAAGTTACTGAGACTCATGCTGAAGAGTTTGCTCAGTAGTCCCTTCTTGCAATTGTAAGCGTACTGCATCAGACCAACGTATATGGGCTGAGGAATTTCTTGAGATGTTGTATGCCTGACAGCTTGATGCTCTTGTGTCTTTGTACCAATAGGAAATGTAGCTCTTTTCTGCTTTGGTGTAAAGGAGCATCTGTTCGAGTCTTGATGTTAAATTCATGCAACCCAATATCTACTAGTACACATAGTGCAGGTGGCACACCCTCCGGCTGACAAGCTGGGTAGTCAGCGTTGACAAGCCACCCATTTCCGAGTGCGGTTGCTAACAAATACAAGGGACTACACCTGCTCTCTGCCCCATCCTTCCAATACAGTTTCTTTATATTACGATATATTAGCCTTTCCCATATGGAAATGTAAACATAATCATATAATATATATATATATATATATATATATATATATATATATATATATATATATATATATTATATATATATACACACACACATATATATCACATATATATATATATATATATATATATATATATATATATATATATATATATATATATATATATATATATATATATATATATATATATATGTATATATATACATATATATATATATATATAATCTACCTACAATCATGCAAAAAGTTGAAATAATGCTAGAGCATTATAATTGTATAGAAAAGAGAATAATTACTGACAGGCGACGAGGTAAATGTACAAACTCATACTGAAGAGCCCGGCGATGAAGAGAAGGATGAATTTCATGAAAGCTAACTGGAGATATGCAGAAGGTTAAAATGCATGATATCTTATTGCTGATGGGGGATTTTAAAGCTAGAATATGAGGAGAGTATGGTACTTTTCAGGGAACAATTGGAAAGATCGGAATTTTTAGTTAGAAATGATAATGGGAGAAGTCTCTTACAGGTATGTGGTGCATTTGGATTATCTATACAGAACACATATTTCAACTACGAATTACAGCATAAATCTACGAGGGCGTCATCATAAGGATTGGCGCAAAATTTGATAGCTTATGTTATTGTAAATCGTGTGGTGCAGGATAACCACAGAGATGTTGAAAGCATGAAGATGAAGAATGACAGTTTTTTTTTTTTTTTTTTTTTTTTTTTTTTTTTTTTTTTTTTTTTTTTTTTTTTTTTTTTTTTTGCATAGTTTGGGGAAGAGAGGTGGTATCATGTGATTGGAAAAAAAGGCAACGCTGATATCAGTATATAGAAATAAGAGAAGCAAGAGGGAATGTAGTACCTATCGGGGCATAAGTGTACTGTCAGTCCCAGTGAAGATATTAATGAGAGTGATACTTAACAGAATAACACCTTTTGTAGAAGAGAAACTTGAAGATTAGCTTCAAACTATGCGTTTGTAACATTTTTGATAGATCGATATTATAGATGCAGAATAGGATTGGGACAATTACACTCCCCTGGGGTACCCCTCTGTTTAAAGGTTCATATGATGAATAAGAGTTTCCAACTTGCATGCAGTAATTTCTAACAACAAGTAGTCTCTTAGGTATTTAAAAGCTTGATATTCAACGCCGATGCACCATAAATAATTTAATAGCAGTTCATGCACAACTGTTTCAAAAGCTGCACTGAGATTAAATAATATTAAAATACCATATTTATTTTCATCTATAATTTGCTGCATATCATTTACAACAGAGCAGATGGCTGTCTCCGTAGAGTATAGTCCTCTGTAAGCAGATTGGTTGTCAGGCAAAGCTTCCATTACTTCTAAGTGACTGACTATTTGTTTAAGAATTACGTATTAAAGTATTTTTGAAACAAAGGATAGATTCGAAATAGGTCTAAATGAGCTTAATTCCTGGTGGTAGTCCAGTGCATTTTTCAGAACTGGTGTGACTATAGCCATTTTCTCAGATTTAGTAAACTTACATTCACCAATGCTATTCTTATTATTATTTCGGCTAGACTAGAAACGTTTCTCTCCCAATTACTTCAAATATTGACATAGGATCAATCGCACAATTTGTTTTCTTTGCTCTCTTGATAATTCTGGTGATGTCATCTTGTGTTATGTTGTTAAATATTATTAATTTGGTCTGTGTGTCAGGTGTATCATTAACCTGATGTTGAGTATTTATAAATTCAATTTTGTTTTTAAAGAAGGCTAGAAAATTATTTACTAGTTCCTGGTCACTGTATCCATCAGGTAGCCTCTATTCGTTTACATTTTCAATTACACCATTTAAGAGACGAGATAACTTATTTATGTCTCTTGCTGCTTCGAGGATCTTTCTCTTATAAAATTCTCTTTTTCTTTCTTAGTAGGTAGTTATATAGACACGTAGCAGTGTTGTATTCTGATCATGTACTCTCAGTTTTCAACGATTCCAATTTCTTTTTTTACATATTTTCCCTCTTTCACTAAAGTCTCTCCATCAATTCAAGGAGATTGGTATTTAACAGTTATAGTCTTTTCCATCGTTGGACACATGGTATCACATTCACTTTTGCTCACTTTATCATAAGTGATCTTAAGACAGTTAACACACATAGCTCCCAACTGATGTGGCTTATCATGATCACAGGCAATATTGATAGCATCATTTATTTTCTTTGTAACTTCTTCAATAAATACAGTAGGAGAAAATTTTTATTTATGTCTAAAGTTTATTTTTTTTTACTAATGCATGTTTCTGTAGAGGTAGACTAAACGTAATAACTTTTTGCACTGGAGAGATAGTACATTTCTTTTCAACATTTATATTAGATACAACATTATTCAATCCATCACTCAAAACTAGTTTCAACGTATGTCCAGTTAAAGTAGTTTTACAGTCAACATTATTCAATAGTCGATAGTGATTCCAATAACTCACTAAATGCCAAAGCGTCAAGATTTGATGCGTCATCCATCCAAAAATTAAGTCCCCATAAATAACTTATTAATTTTTCTCCATGATAATTATCTCAATGAATGCACTGAATTCTTCAAAAAAGATACTAGTGTTTGTTTTCGGAGGTTTGTAGACAGTTACAAAGGATATTTTTCTGTTTTTTTCGTAAAGTTTATATCTATATATTCAAAGCTTGTTACACTAATTCTTTTCAACATTTTGAGATTTGAGTAACTTTTATGAATAAAGAGTCTGACACCCCCACCAGACCTACCCTCTCTCGGTGTGTGAAAGAAAGTTTGTGTTGTGTGGGGGGTGTTATTTCAGTGACCATAGCCTTGTCAAAGTTATTTTACCATGTTTGAGATAATGGTGGTATGTCCAAATATTTCTCGTTTATCAATTCCCGAATTTGAGTAGTTCTATTACTTACATATTGTATATTTATATAGCCACAGTTTATGCCGTCCATTAAGTAACCATGATCAGTATTTTCTGCAAGTCTTTTCAATTCCAAGTCATAAGCTTTGCAATCTCTATAATTTACTATGTGGTCACTTGGTCTGTTTAACTTTGTGCCTTTGATGCACTTTGACACTTGCAAATTACACTCCTTGGTGGAACGTTTTCCTGAACTATCGCGTATATTGCACACAAGTTTCCACAGTATGAATTTCTAGGTAAGAATTTAGAGATTAGAGACACTTTTTGATTGAAAAGGTTAGGAAAATAGAAGTAAAACCCATGAAGCCAAATAGGTAATATGTTGAAAAGCTGAAGATGATGGAAAAGCTATTTATGATCTTTCATGGAGAAAAATGTTTGATGCCTGGCAAAGTATCAGTTATAACATTATTGGAAATGTAGTATCACTTCCTAAAATTGTCATAACTTTTTTGTGAGATGTCGAACGTTTTCCAGACTTTGTATCTTAAACCAGAATATGGCAAACGAGAGGAGTGAAAGGCGCAAAGCAAGTAAGATGACAAAATGAGTAAGATGACAAAATTACAGAGTACTGCATCAAATGTTAACCAGCGTGTTTGGCAACGATTAAACACAGTTGTAACTTTGTGCAATGCTTGTTTTTTACCATTCCTCTTGTATGAATGCCAGTGACTATTTACTGCAAATTGCATAAAATTTAATACTCTATTAGCATATATCTGGTTTTTATACCTGGGCATGATTTTATTTTAATGAAATTATGTTAAAGAAAATAAACACAAAACTCTTGAAAAGAACGGTTCTAGCGAAATACAGGTATGAAAATAAAGGAAATGGTAGATCTGAATCGTCTGCGCGACTGTAGGTCTTGCACTCGGCAGCCACCCTTGAACCCACCCCCTGCCACCATCCCCGGCCGGGGGTAAGACGCTCATTCTCCGTTGTATCTTCAGTTAAATATTGAAATATTTATTATTGAAAAAAAAGCCATGGTGACTTTTAGTTATTCTATTGTTCTTGAATCATATACAAATAATATAGACACATTGGATATTTAATGAGGTAATTTTCAAAGCAGTTTAATGAGATACTTATACCCTGCTTCGTGGCTTGAAAGCATGATCAATCAAGTGAAAGATATAGCACTTTATAAGTATCCTCAATACTTCAGACGGTACTGAAAATTTACCTTTTCAGACATGTGTGGATCCAATATAGAAGGAAATACAGAGTTGGGACAGTTTTTTATGTACCATTTTTCATAATAAAGATAAAAGTCTCATTTTTTTCCTGCGGGGCCTTGAACTTACTCATCGCCGTCCCCTCTAATAAAGTAGAATCCGAGTTACGATTTTTTTTCTTAATATAAAGATTTGAACAAATCATTGTAACATGTATATAGAAAAATCTTTAGCTCTTGTACTTTGAAGTGCAAAGTTAATATCCTTCATGAATCTTTCGCGATATTGCTTCCGATAAAGCTGGAACTAATTATTAATTTTTGGACTCCATTACTCTCGTATTGCCGATAAATTAACTACTCCAATGTAGCTATAAAGTTTACTCTTATGACAGAAAACGATCAATAAAATCTCTCTCTCTCTCTCTCTCTCTCTCTCTCTCTCTCTCTCTCTCTCTCTCTCTCTCTCTCTCTCTCTCATTATTTATAAAGGCCATTATCATTATCATAATCACTACTTGCTAAGCTACAACCATAGTTGTAAAAGCAGGATGCTATAAGCCCAGCGGCTCCAATAGGGAAAATATCCCAATGAGGAAAGGAAACAGGGAGATAAGGGAAGTGATTAACAATTAACATAAAATATTTCAAGAAGAGTAACAACATTGAAATAAATATTTACTATGTAAACTATAAAACTTTAACAAAACAAGAGGAAGAGGAATTAGATATAACACTGTGCCCGACTGTACCTCAAGAAAGAGAACTCTAACCCAAGACAGTGGAAAGCCATGGTACAGAGGCTATGGCACTACATAAGATAAGAGAACAATGGTTTGATTTTGGAGAGCTGCTTACCATAGCTAAAGAGTATCTTCTACCTTTACCAAGAGGAAAGTGGCCACTGAACAATTACAATGTAGTAGTTAACCCCTTGGGTGAAGAAGAATTACTTGGTAATTTTAGTGTCGTTAGGTGTATGAGGACAGAAGAAAATCTGTAAAGAATAGGCCAGACTATTTGGTGTACGAGTAGGCAAAGGGAAAGTGAACCGTAACTAAAGAGAAGGAACCAATGTAGTACTGTCTGGCCAGTCAAAGGACCCATAACTCTCTAGTGGTAGTATTTCAACGGGTGGCTGGTGCCCTGGCCAGCTTTTCATTCTGAAGAGTTCTACATGATTCTCTTTCCTTTTATGGCGGACAATAATCTAATTCCAAGTGAACTTTATGAAATTTAGATGCCTATTGATGCTAAAAGAAAATTGTTATGAATCTGTTTCATCATCATTCAATTTAACTAGACTTCTCATTTCTTTGTAAAGTAATTTATTTGAACAGGTGTAAATTATATAGTTGATTTTCCTATCATCGTTTTAACAGACATAAATCATCAAAGCCTACATAGAATATTACTCCTTAAAGAAGTAAGGAATAAATTAATTGAAAAAAAAAAAAAAATATATCAATAAAAAAAATCAAGCACCGGTTCAATAAGATTTTTCTCATCTTTCCCAGCAAGGCACTTAATAAAACATTATCCTTGATACCAAGCTATATCTATAAACGGCATGGACTGTATTGAATGCAAAACGTGTTTATAATATATTATTCCAGCTTCAACAATCCTCGTAAGAGATAGGATAATTGCATATACCGTTTATTTGAAAAGCATAAACTTTTGATGTTTATAGGGATAATAAATGTCCTGAGTCTGTTGCGGGATATTCTTACAATGATCAGCCTCTTCAGGGATGGCTGTGTGAGCGTTTTTAAGCGATATGTAAGTCTTCTATTCCTACATATACCTGAAAAATCTACAATTGTAATCTTGATGCATTTTGCTAAACATAATATTTTTAGATGACTTTCAGGTTTACCATATATTTTATTTCCGCTCTTCGTTCTTTTTAATTTTGCCATCTCATTTTAAATATATTAGGATCTTTTGTAGAATACTTTTTTGAACCAATTAATGGTGCCGTAAACTGTTTCAGATATATCTAATGACGTCTTGTAAATTTACATCTGTCACTGTTAAATAGATAATAGATTGAGCATATTCAGAGAAGAGACGGAGCACTCACTGGAAATATAATTAATCAGTTTCAGCTTGTGCTCTAGACAGTAATAATTTATATTTTCCACTGCAATTGCAAGGTGTTGAGTCTTCATGTGATAAATACTTCTGAAAGGAAGCTGATATATATGTACGGAAATTTTAAAGGAAATGATAGAAACACTTTTACCTCTAAATGCAATGGTAGGTTTTAATGTATAAATCATTAAGAAAGCTAACAGGTCTTTCCATCTCAACCGTACTGTATTCCAAAGTAGATAAAAAGAATAACTGTTCCTACTTCATAGGGGAACATATAGTTTATGATCACCGGGTAATTTCCCTACTTCTATAAGATTTATTTTATTATAATACAGTGCTGTATGTAAAGCAAAGAGTTTTACACACACACACACACACACACACACACACACACATATATATATATATATATATATATATATATATATATATATATATATATATATATATATATATATATATATATATATATATATATATATATATATATATATATATATATATATATATATATATATGTATATATATATATATATATATATATATATATATATGTATATATATATATTCATATGAATATATATACTGTATATATATATATATATATACATATATATAAATGTATATATATATATATATATATATATATATAGATATATATATATATATATATATATATATATATATATATATATATAATATTTGCCACATGTAGACGTGTTTTTCATATTCTAATAAGACATATAGTTTTTTATACATTAGTGTCTGGATGCTCTTGACGATCTCGGGATCAGAGCCCTAGGCGAAATCACACAAAGACAAGAGCTTCTAACCGGCCGGGAGTTGAACCCTGGTCCGGGAAGCTTGTACAAACAGTGACACTAACACTTGGCCACGAAGAAAGATAAAAGTCAATGATTGCTTGACACTAACTTGTTTAATTTTTTCACTGACAATTAATTTTTCATTTTATTTGGGCTTTTATAAGTCCATTTACTATGCTCCTTTTTATAAAAGTTGTTCAGGAATTTAGGATTTTTTCTCTCAACATATTCTACATGCATATTTCCTCTGTCATTTCTTTTGTATACCCTACAATTACTGATTGTTAACCCACCTCTCTTCTTTCCACATATTTTAACATTGAAATCACCCAAAACAATTGTAAATATAGTCTTATGTTGTTTCATAGATATTTCCAGATCTTCATAAAAAGTTTCTATTTCTTCCTCAGTATTGGATGTTTTTGGTGCATACGTTTGAATGATCTCTAGTTTATACTTTGTATTTAGTTTGATAATTTTTCCTGCAATTCTGTCAATAGAACTACAAAATTCTTTTATGCTACCTGCAAGATTTTTACTAATAAGAAAACCCACACCATTTTCTTGGTTCACAGATGCACACACGGACGCACGGACGCACGGACGCACACACACACGCATATATATGTATGTATGTATGTATATATATATATATATATATATCATTACCTCCTCCTACGGCTATTGTCGCAGAGGGCCTCTTCAAAGAGGATTCATTGACTTAATTCCTCAAAGGATAGCCAGTTCCTTCTGATGCGCAGTGTCTATCAAACAATCGCAAATGACCACTGCCAGTCCATATTATGTCCAATTAAAGTATCCACCAGGCATTAGGAGTAAAAGCCGAAAAGACATCTTATCTATCGCATTGGACTCAATCCTTCACCCTGCTGCCAGTGACTTCATCGAGATTCAGGGAGCCTTATCCTCGACATCCATAGCTCTCGTTACTCGTTACTCCGCCAAGTTGCTCATCGGGTATATAACCGCTGACAAACATGGATTGCTAAGGAAGGTGTATAATATATATATATATATATATATATATATATATATATACATATATATATATATATATATATATATAACACGCAAAACAACCGAATAGAAAATAAATAAAAACACAAGATTATGCCCTGACTAGGTTCGTTTTACTTCAGAGGGCTGGATGTAAAGGCATATACATAGATGCATACACACATACAAGTTTTGCACACATAATAAACGTACATTTATACAATTCTGTATATATCATCCTACCAACATAATAATGTAAATACACACATCAAAGCATAAACGTATATTTTTATATACAGTAATAATTGTACCTACATTTGTGTTAGCTTAGATCCTAAAGATTAATTTCACATTGGCTGTTATTATCTGAGGTATATTCAGTTCTACATTGCGTAGGTAAAGTTTTTCCATGTAGATTGTAGATCTCGTTGCATCGAGTTTGTACATTCTCTGTCTATATTCAAGTTGTTATCAAAGCATTCTTTCATAAAACCGGACTCTATGATTTTACTTTCCAATGAGTTATTTGAATGAACTAATTTCCTTACACATGACCAATTGTTAGCATGATTTTTATCTCTAACAATGGCAAACATTGCATTTTTATCTATTGCATATCTGTCTCTTTTCTAATGTTACTCTCTGCTCTTTTCGAGGACTTTATCCAGGAACTACAGAAAGAGGTATTTGGGCGGGTGGCATGTCCCACCTTACTTTTTATTTTGGAGAAAAAATATATCAATGCCCACCCCCATACTTTTTTTTCAAGTTTTATATAAGAAATTTTGCAAAGAAATTACTAATAATGACATATAATATATACTTAACACAAACAATTCTGCAATAATAGAAAACTAGATCATAAAACATTCCTTTAGGATTGTGGTCATACTAATTGTTCATTTCGATTTTAATTGACTTATTCCATTGTTTACATAGAAACTATGCAAACGTCAATGCCTCCACCAGCTGCCTGTAAGTTTATTATAATTTTTTCCTGCATCCAAAACTTTGATTTTCCTATTACATATTATGTTTCTCCAAATCTATTATCCTTTAAAGTTAAACTAGCAAAACGGCAGATCTGCCGTCATCTCCGAAAACGAGTTACTACCCTAGAGCCTTAAAACATAGCTAATAAAGTTGCAAACAAAATGCCAGTCACATGGGAAAATATATTTGGTATTTCTCAATGTACATATAATATTTGACTGTTTCCAAAAATCAGAACCTTTTTGCCAATTGCAAAAAATGTGTCAATCTTCGTAGGCAGCCCACAAAAGAATTGCCTTCATGCATCTTTGTCCTCCACCACTACTTTCTTCATCCAACCGTTATAGATTGTGAAATTTCCATTTCATACATTCAACAATCAGTTCATTCACTATTTTCACCTTCTATGCTTTTTCTTACTATCACAAGTAGTACATTCTTATTGTTATGATTCTCTTATTTATTACGTCCTTTGTTAGCATCACTAACCCTAAATATCAAGACTCCTATTGGTAAAAGAGTTTTATTGTTTCAAAACTCTTATTTTACTGTCACTGGAGTCCAATAAATCCTATAAAACCCCCAACTGCAAAGGCTCACTTCCCTCGTCAGTACTAACCACTAAAGAGGTCAAAGTAGTCAAAAAGTTCAAAACCACTGTTTTATAAGTTCAGCAAAACGAAAAATCGAGATAATAGTTTTTGTGTTTAGACTAATAATATGGAAATGAAAATATGAATAATATAACATTGGAAACATTTATTTAAAAAAAGAAATTTATACTCAAAATTGGGTTTTTGAACTAAATATCACCTTACATTCACCCCAACTTATCTGCAGGTTTTTTTTTTTTTTTTGCGAGTTCGCCATTTAGTTACATAGAAAACTGTATAACCCATTAAATGAAAGATCACATATTCACGGGTTTGAGTGAAGTACTATCGCAGTGTGACGAAGGCAAACCAACCCGGCTTGCTTCGCGCCACTTCCCTTTCCACCAAGAACATCATCCCATCTCTTGTGCTTCATGCGTCCTGGCATGCACATCTCCTCATTATCATTTGCCCGACATTGCATTTCCTGTGTTTGAAGATTATGCCCGGAAAGCGAGCTCTTTCTACTTTCAAAGGGTCTTCTAAATGGCAGAGAAAGGTCATGACCCTTGAGAAAAAGGTTAAAGTGTTGGACAAGTGTAAGGAAGGAATAAATACACTGCCGTTGGAAGACATTTTGGCATGAATGGGAATACTGTGAGATACATAGAGAAGAATACAATGAAAATTCGTACTGCTGTGGGTGCTAATACCCCTCGCAGTGCAAGGTTCGTGTCTAAAGTGAGGGAAAAAGGAATGCTTAAGATGGAGAATGCCCTTTTTATGTAGATCAAGACCAGCTTCACAAGGGCATTGCCATTCACTCGCTCATCATCCAGGAGAAAGGCAAGTCTCTTGTCCATCATTTCACTGATATTGATTCCCAACCGTCCAGCAGCCAAGATGCCACGACTCGGCAGAGGCCTTTGCAAGCCAGCAAACATTGGTTTGATAGATTTTAGCAGTGTTTAGGGATGAAAAACCTGAAGATTACTGGTGAGTGAGCTTCTGTTGACCATGAAGCAGTGGCATGTTTCTAAGACGAACTTCAAAAGCTGATCGTGGAGAATGTGTACAAGCAAGAACAAGTGTGGAATATGGATAAAACTGGTAAGTTTATAGACATTTTACATTAAACGTTCTTACATTCTGTAGTTACTATTAGTTTATATCGTTAACTTGTTAAAATCTTGTTTAACTTTACCTTAAAATTTGATTTAGCATAGAAACACGTGTTTGCATTAGATATCGTCCGAAACTGTAGTTTTGGTCATTTTAATAATTTTATGGTCCTTCCTTACCTGTAAAATTATACTTACTGAACTGTGTTTGATTTATTATTTAAATGTTTGTTCTTTGAGTGTATGTATACGTAAATAATGTTTAAATCTTGTTTAATATAGACATAGACATATTTCTGACTTAGATGCGTTCAGTATGATTATATGAATCTATAGTTTTCATTATTTGAATGATTTTTTGGTACCTTCAGTTCCTGTACATACTGTAGTGTATTTAATCTATTATTTAAATGTTTGCATTTTGGGTGTATGTTTACATGATTAATCTTGAAAATTTATTTATTTCCTTAACATACAGACACGTGTCTGCCATAAATGCATACAGTGCGGTTGTATGAATCTATAATTTTTTCCATTTTAATTGAAGGTATTTTAATTTGAAACGTTTTTATCTTTTCTAGGATTTCTTTTGGAAGATGCCTCAGAAAACATTCATTGCCAAGGAGGAATGCCGCTCTCCCTGTTTTAAGGCAGCAAAGGACAGGTAGACTAACGTTACCTATTTTTCCTTGTTTCTCTAATTTAAGTGGGCATAAAAATTAACTTTATATTATTTTTTATTCGAATATACCGACTGTAGATTATACTGTACTACGGTACTTATTAATCATGTATATTGTAATAAACGTGGTTCGTTCTGTGTTGGCTTTATTCATAAGTCAGCAAGGCCCCATGCACTTTAGCAACAGAACATGCATTTGCGGCCTGAGTATTTGATGCACAGCAAGATGAAGGAGCTTTTCCAAATCTGGTTCCAGCACTGCTTCTTGCCAGAGGTGAAGGAATAGCGTGAGAGGAACATCATGGAGTTTAAGGTCTTTCACGTGAACACTACTGCCCTCATCCAGCCTATGGACCAGGTGGTTATGGATAAGCTTTAAGGCCCTCTACAGCTAACATGTAAGGGCTCAACTCCAAGATACCAGCAACAATGACCCTGGGCTCAATATGATGTTCTACTGGAAAAAAGTTCCCAATATCCAACTGTCTGTTTGTTGTCAAGCATTTCCACCATGATGTCAATTCAGAGGCAGTTAATGACTTCTGGAAACGTGTGTGACCAGGGTGTGTCAAGGACTTTGGTGGCTTCAGTCCTGACGAAGCCTTCAAACAGACTTTCCAGAAAATCATGACTCTGGTGAAGGTAGTGGCTTTAAGGAAGTGGTTGAGGATGACATCTAGGAGTTACTAGATGGCTGTGACCAGGAGATGACTGAGGGGGACCTAGCTGAATTAGCCTAAATGAGGAAGAAGAGGAGGCCAATAAAGCAGACAAGGAGTAGAAGGCATCACGCTCGAAAAGTTGGCAGAGGTATCACGGTTGGTGGGAGAGGCGAAGCAGAAAATTAACAGCCATCATTCCTAGCTGCAGTCCCTGAAAATCATGTGTGTGATAGACGATGCTTTTGCTAGCTATAAAAGTATCTTGAAGGAGATGAAAAAGTCAACGAAGCTGCTTCCCATTATAATGTTTTTCCACCCGCGAGAAATAGCCTCTCCCACCCGCCGAGACCAAGCCCAACCGTGACCCTGAACATCAACCATCACGACCTCCTCCTCAAGCGACAGAATCTCCTGCCGCTGAAACCACTCCAGCAACCCCTCCTCCAGAATCCACAATGCAGCTGAGTTATAATGATTACATAGATGTTCCTCCTCCATTTGTACTGTTAATTTTTAGTACAGTACAAGATTTATTATTGTCACTTGTAGGTTAGTCGACTTTACAAAGGCAATGAGCAGTGAGTTGGTAGGATTAGGAGTTATTCCACCCTAGGACTTATTCTTCGCACCAAGCTACGTTACTAAACCCCAGCAAATAATGAGGGCTGACTACATCTACTTTAGGTAAATCTACAAGTGAGTTCTGTCTCAGAAAAATCAACTACATATCATTTACATATTGTGGTACGACAATAGTCTCTCTCTCTCTCTCTCTCTCTCTCTCTCTCTCTCTCTCTCTCTCTCTCAAAATATTTTGTTTTCTTCATAATATTTTTTTAACTAAAAAGCACGATACAAATGTGTTGATAAAAATTATTTATTCCTAAAATTACATTAAAAAATGCAGAAAAATAAAGAAAAAAATTAGTTCAATTTCTCAAAGCTATTGTGGAAATAGAAAAGGTGACATTAATGCAAATAAATGTAATTGATTATGATAGTCAGATAATTCCAAGGATTAAGAGAGAGAGAGAGAGAGGAGAGAGAGGAGAGAGAGAGAGAGAGAGAGAGAGAGAGAAAAAAAAATTGAGTAACCTTTAATGTGAAAAGTTTTCCAACCATCGTTATTGTTTCCCATTACCGAAAACAAACTTTAAACGATTCAAAAGAAATTAGAAATATCCTGTTGCTGATCATATCTCCACTTAGAAAGAAAAACTCTGCACCTTGAGCAACTTCTCTTCCAAAAATAGCAATATACATATAAGATTAAGAAGTGAAATCTCACCTCTTGAAATCGATCCTGTGAGCGTTCTTGGTTGTCTGTCTGATGGACACAATGGAAATAAATACATTTCTAATTCTTTCTTCAGACCGTTCCTACTGTGCTTGCCAAATCGTTGCCTCTGAGGACCCTAACTTATATACAATGAAGATTTTAGTGTTTTATAATAACGCAAAACTGGAGGTGAATACTCTAAAGGTCACCGTTGAACAAATTGAAAAAAAAAATGACGACACAATTCGCGCAAAACAGCATATTTACATTTCATTAGGATGAATTAATCAGCACAGAAGCGATCACATAAAGCTTCACTTTGGTAGGTTTGTGCAATGTTAATTGTGAGAATGCTGAAGCAGTATCAAATTCGTTACCTCAAGTGAGCATTTAACATATTGAAGCTAAGTTGGCATGAACTTAGTAACGTTGAAATATAATTCATTACAATGCAATAAGGTTCTAGATTTCAAAATCTAATCTAGAGTCCTTAAAGTCGTCTGAAACGGACTAATTAAATCCTCGTTCAGCTTGCTTGATTAATTCCGTGTTTCAGAGCCAGTTTACTTCTGTGAAATGCAATGGTTTTGGATTTCTTGTTTTATAGTGGTGGTTATAATGCTTTTATATTCAACTTGCTCTCTCTCTCTCTCTCTCTCTCTCTCTCTCTCTCTCTCTCTCTCATAGATTTTTGCATTTTATGGTAAAAATATGGTAAATTCAGCACTGAGAAAATAGGAATCTTTCCTTTTATAATTTCATGTTTTTAAGTATTGCTTTATTTTGTATAAAATTCTTATCCATTTAAGCCAATTATTATCATTATATGAAAGGCTTTCAATTATTCATTATATCTTTCTATCTCTCTCATCGTGGCACCGGAAAACCCACTCAGCTGACAGGCCTGAGGAACCAAGTTTAACCGTCAAACCGGACGATGGTTAACAGATGGGTGCTTTTCTAGCCATTCATTACGCCTTTGATAACCTAAGATAAGATGCAAATTAGGTATGTAAATGTTACGTGTTGCAACTCCGGTGGATAAAGACAGACGTGGAGAGAAGAAAATAAACGCCATTGTCTATCTTCGTTATATCATTTTTATTCTTATCATACAGAGGATAAAACCAATCAAAATTTATTCAACAAAATTGTCAATTCTATGCCATCATAACTATTCAGATAAGAATGAACTTCTTTTTGAAATTATTTATGGTAGTAGTCCTGATGTTATGATCTTGGAGCTAAGTGAATTTTGTATAACATGAAATGTGCCAAACGATTGGAGGTGCTTATGGTGTAGTGCTACCCAGCCTTTAAACAGAACAGACCTTCTAACGTTCAGTAGGGTGGTGGGTGTGATAGCGGGCGCCACCCGATAACCCTTGAAAATTAGATTCAATTAACACGAATGTACAATTAGAATCAAAAGAACACAGACACTCAAGGGAAATCTTTCGTCAGATGTCTCTAGTGTCCCCATGACAAAGCAGTCATAGTGTCACTCCTCTTACTACTTCTACGAAATGTGCGGACCCCACTCCATCCTTAGTGAATCGAAGACAAATCAAGTTGCCATATTTCATTCTCAGTTATCATATGACGTCTCGAATTCCCACTACAAATACTGAATACACAAACATATATATATATATATATATATGTATATATATATATATATATATATTTATATATATAATATATATATATATATATAAATATATATATATATATATATAAATACAGTATATGGAAATTTTGAGAGAAATCCACACTGAGGACTGGCAATGTAACATCAGCAACGAAAAGCTTCCAATTATATTTGGTGCTTCCAAACGATAATGTGAGGGTTTTCATAACTATGGATGGGTATCGCAGGTCCGATGGCTGCTACCAGGCGATATTATCAGATTTAGATAGACTCTATCGTGTCCTGGAGAGTGGCCTAGGCTGAAACGAATATCAAGCCCCATGTCTACCAAAAATAGCACACACGTACTTGCATCATGTAAATAGAAAAGATTAGTTACAGGGCAGGCCACCACCCCAAGTGATTGGCTACTTAACTGCTTTTTGGTCACACAACCATTTGAGCATTCTTCACAGCAGCCCTGAATCTGAAGTGGTTTAGCCTAACTGTGGCTGATGGGCGGCAGTAAGTGGCTGGAGAGGTTGTTGGTTGGTGCATAAATGAGAGGTGGTATTTGTGGATGTTGGGTGGCCTTGTCGCCACTCCAGCACTTCATGGGGTGGGCGTTTATGTCCTACCGCATTCATGTTAAACTCTGTCGATGTTGAATAGTTGTCCTGTTCATCACGAGTGGCGGCGTTGATGGAGGTCCTTAAGGTGGTGAATTGGCTGTCCATAAGGGCGTCTACTTTGGTCATCAGGTCCTTCATGGGCAAAATAAAATATGACACCGGGGAAGAGATCATATACAGGTTTGGGTAAGCGCTATATCCAAAGGGCATGTAGTAGATTCACTTCATGAGAAGTTGGTTGCAGATGAGTAATACTGGTCCCTTTACTCAACAGCGAGCACAGCCTTTTTGGTCCCCCCAACAGTTGTTTAGAGAGCTGAAAAGGTTTGGCTAGATGGGTGGCTGGCAATGGTGAGTACTGCTCCAGCAGGTACATTTTGAGGGCAGTGTACACTATTGGGGTGTCCCCTTGGTCGCAAATTCAATCTAATATTGCTGATATGAGAAGTTTCCGATAATGCAATTCTGCTGCTGTTTTGCTTCTTCATCTGGTAAGGTTATCTGTCCCACTTGTGTACTGTATCAGATGCAGCGTCTTAGGAACTGGCAATGGTTTTGAAATGCGGCTTTTCTCTATCCATAATAAAATCTACACTTGCAAACCACGTTGGTTCCCTCCAAATGTCATAGAACAATCGTCTTTTGTGTTTGCAACTGGTAATCCCATGACTCCCTTAATCTCCATTGAAGGAAATAGTTTTCCATCCCCCGGGGATCCCGGCCACTTCACTACAATTGCACACTTCATTGAAGTGTGCGATTCAGTAGTAGTGATGTGTTTGATGTCCCATCTTAAGCCCTCCCATAATCATCAAGTATCAAAAAGTAAAAGGAGAGTGGCAGCTTTTTCTCAAGATTCAACAGATATATCTCAAATCAAGGAGATTTATATAGATTATCAGCACCATATAAACATAATTCGATACAAACAGACGCCAACAACCAAACTCGAATATTTTGTTTAGAAGTAGAATTGATTCTGGAATATAACACAGACCACTACAATAGCAATTACATCACCTTCCCTTCTTTCTATCTTTGTCTCTTTAAATGTAAACAAGTTTAAGGAAACAATATTCAAATAGTTAATATACCCTTTTTTCCATTACAGAATTTCTTGCTAATTAATATATTTCTGAAATCTAAATTATAGCGATAATGGCTTTTTTTATGCACAACGAAATTAATGATGTGAAGCTTGGTTACTTAAATGTAAAGCTCTTTTGAAGTTATCAAGAAAAGCGATGCCTGTCAACAGGTGAATATTATAGATTTACGCTCAAGAAAGATTTTAGGGAAAGGAGAATGATTGATTGATTTGAAGTTCTCTGGCATCCCGACATCGATTGGGGAAGGAGAGAGATGGATGATAAGATCTTCGAAAAAACTGGATAAAAAAAAAAGATCAACATCTATCCTTTTTTTCTAATTACTTTTCTTTGTTTCAATACTTCTACAGAATTTTTATATATTTTTATCTCTTAAATTATTAAATCATTGAGTAAAAATGATATGAATATTGAAATGAAGGAACATCAAATGTCTGCTAGATATCCTTTTTTTTTTTTTTTTTTTTTTTTTGGCGCTGATTATTTTCCCACATCTATTACTAATTCCATTTAAATAATTATTTGCCTTCTGTGACTACTTTTACTACTTTACTTTTTCCCATAATATCCGTCATCTTACTTTATGATAATAATAATAACAATAATAATAATAATAATAATAATAATAATAGTAATAATAATGATAATGATAATAATAATAATATCAATAATAATAATGATAATCATAATAATAAGAAGAATAATAAGATCCGAATGTAAAGGATGGTGAGAATTATGATAAGTCTTATAGCAACATGCATAACGAACTAGTTGAACGAAGGTGCTAGAGATTAATATTTAGATCAGGAATAATAAATATAATATATCCTAACTTCCGGTCAAACAAATTAAGGTGAGTACCAGGAATTGGGGACCAGACAAGAGAACAAAACTCGAAACACGTTAGAATTAAAGAATTAAAACACATCTTCAGAATAGACTGATCACTGGAAATCTTAAAAAAATTTCTCAATATTTATTGTTATTAGACGCCTTTCTTTACTAACTCCCCTTTCACGCTATTTTCTTCAGTTGAAAATAAATTGTAGAACATATAATTATAATTTCAGGTAGAGATCCAGAACTAGAGCCTTCCGTATATACAAATTCTTCCAACATTTTACAGTATTGGTCTATATGCTGATCAAGAAACTTCATTAAAATACTGTGTTAATATGAAGCCAATAAATGATTTTTACTTTATTATACATTTTCACTTTATTTTTCACATCACTAAAATATTTTTGTATTTTGGAGCCCCATTACGTCTTAGGCTGGGCATGGCCCTAGCCACCCGTTGAAATACTACTGCTGGAGAGTTATTGCGTCCTTTGACTGGCCAGACAATACTGAATTGGATCCCTCTCACTGGTTGCGGCTAATTTTTCATTGCCTATACATATAACGATTAGTCTGGCGTATTCCATTCGCCCCTCTCCTCATACACCTGACAACAATGAGATTACTAAACATTTCTTCTTCAATGGAGGGGTTAACTACTGCACCGTAATTGTCCAGTGGCTACTTTGCTCTTGGTAAGGGTAGATGAGACTCTTCAGCTATGGTAAGCATCTTTTCTGGGATGAAAACACTTCAAAATGAAACCACTATTCTCTATTCTAAAGTCTTGGAGAGTGCCATATCCTCTGTACCATGGTCTTCTACTATCTTGGGGTTGAGTTTCTCTTGCCTGAGGGTACACCCGGGAACAGTATTCTATCATATTTCTTTTCCTTTATTTTTCATTTGTATAGTTTATATATTAAATATTTATATAACGGCTGATATTGATCTTAAAAAAAAGTATTTCAGTTGTTCATTGCTTCTCTTGCTATTTATTTATTTCCTTGAATCCTTTCCTCTATGTGCCATTTTTCCTTGTTGGAGCCATGGGACATATAGCTCCATGCTTTTCAACTAGGATTGTAGCGTACCTAGTGAAGATAATAATAATAATAATAATAATAATAATAATAATAATGATAATAATAATAATGATAATAATAATAGTAATAATAATAATAATAATAATAATAATAATAATAATAATAATAATAATAATAATAATAATAAAAATAAAGCAAAGTCTAAGGAAAATAAAGCAATTTTATGAGGCTGCGATGAAAGATTTGAATGTTTAATTTGTTATTTACGGCAATTCTAAGTCATGTAAGCATATGTGAATATTGAAATTATATGGATGATATGAAGGACATTGCCAGGTGACTAATTATCATTTGCATAAATATAGGAAAGTATCAGAGAAGTTGGTTAGAATGGTTGAGATGGTGTACAAAAGAACAAAGATAAGAGTAATAACAGCAGTTGGGAAACAAATATCATTGAAGTTAGTGTTGGAATACACCATGGGTCACCATTAAGCCCGGTTTTAATTGTGCTGGTCATGGATGTGTGAAGTGAAGATATAAAAAAGGATGAGTTGTGGTAGTTGCTATGTGCAGGTGATTTAGTGATAACTGCTAAAAGTGAGTAAGACTTACAGAGAAGGAATGTAGAGTGTCAAGGAAACTTTGGCGATGGTTGGCTTGAGGATAAATGTGGATAAGGGTAAGGTTATGGTAAGCAGTAAACATGATAGAGACAGGATAGCTATTCGTTAAAGTAGATGTTTTCACTACAGTATATGTATGTGTATATATATATATATATATATATATATACATATATATATATACATATATATATATATATATATATATACATATATATATATTATACGATTATGGCTCCCGGGTCTGGGCACCAAAAATATATTATACTATAGCTCATGACTGGGAACCAAACATATGATATAATCTATACTACGACTGGCAAGTTAATCAACCTCTCAAATTCCAACTTCACTTGCTTGCTTTTACATTAAAACTGTTACACTTTGAAATATTAATAAACAAATTCCGGGTCAGTTATACACTGAATATCCAAAAGACTCTTGAGTACACTCAAAACCAAACTGGGTAAATATTCTTAAGAATTATTTAAAACTTACTTTGGTTCTTAACATGATGCGAGCAAATATGATTCTAAACACTGGTGATTAGAATAATACACTCTTTACATAAATAGAGATATTTCATATACTTTGAAAGAATTTACATAATAACAATATAAATCACTCGAAAAATTGAGACTGAACAAAACTTACATTAAGACAAAAATTTTACAATATGAAATTATATAATTACTTGACTTTAAATATTAAATCTGAATAAACCTTAGACTAAGAAAAGAAATAACACTTATGAAAATTATACACTCACTTGTTTCACTGGAAATTTAATCAGAATACAATATATAAGTTTGACACTTAATGAAAAATAGATAACCAGATCATGATACAAATACCTTACCTTCCTACAGGGCCAGTTACAAAATCTTGCTACAATACCAACACTCACCCGAATACAATAAATTCAAAATCACCGCTTCGTCTTACGTATCTTTCCGACACACGATTTACTTTGGGGTATAGGATACACTATATGTAGTGAACACTTTTAAAACAATACTCTGAGCTGCATGCAAGAGGGAGAGAGAGGTAGTTGAATGTCAGGCTGCAATTCTCTATCTGTCTATGTAAACTTGGTGTCGCCTTTTAAATAAAACCTAACTGTTTCCAGAAACTTCGAAAAGATTTGGGAAGCGTGGGGCCCTTGGCCTAAAGGAGTCAGTTTCCAACTAGATAAAAATGTCAAGAGGCAAATCAGGGGTTTTCAGGCAACTCTCAGATGCATACCAATGCACCGGCAAGATGATTCTCCCAGCTAGCTCTGCCCACTATTTGTCCCCGAAATGAAAAAAAAAAGAAAGATAACATCCTATCACAAGGTCCTTTACGGAATTTCCAAAGCACATGGTTTCCCAAAACAATTGCGTATTCTCTCTCAAACATGCCTTATAGAATATAAAAGAACATTACATAAGCCCTTGTTCATATATCGCACAAATCCCACAACACTCTCAAATAGGTTACGTAAGACTTCGTAACAACATTACGTGAATTAAAAAGTTAATTCTTAAAAATAATATAAATTTAGATATACTAACTTGAATAAAGATTACAATGAAATTAACGACCAAAGTCTTACGTAATTTACATAACATACTTACATCCACATGAGGAGAACTCACCTTAAGAGCTGGCTAACCTCTCTTCAATGCACTAATGAAATATAAACAATATCATTAATAAACTACTGTATTTACTCTACACCAGATCAGCTTCTTAAGATAGCTCCCCCCAAAAACGATTATCTATTCAGTTCCTGAATTCATCGATCCAGCCCAAGATAAATAATCTACCACCACGTTATCTTTACCTGATATATGCTTTACATTAATACAATACGGTTGCAAATATAATAACCACCTAGTTAACCTTTGATCATTATTTTTCATCTTATTAACAAAAATTAAAGGATTATGATCCGAATTCACTGAAATCTTTTCATTTTGTGGTCGATTCACACAGACCTCAAACTTGTTTATCACTGTGACTAATGCTAGTAGTTCCTTTTGAATTGTCGAGTAGGCTCGCTGATGTTTCTTCAGCTTCGACGACATGAAACAAACAGGTTGAAGAATTCCTTCCATGTCTTCTTGCAATTAGACAGCTCCAATCTCGTTATCCGATGCATCCACTTGGATAAGGAATTTCTCGTCAAAATCCGGTACTTGAAGTATTGGTTTCAAGGTTAATATGGTCTTCCTTAGATTTTTCTTTTTTCCTTGTATATCGATAATTGGGTCTGGTCACTGCCCTTCTCAAGAATCCGGAATGGTTCTAGGATTTCGTTGGTGAGAGGGAATCTCCTTTCCGATGCGTAGACCAACACCTGCCGTCCTACCGTAAACTGCTTGTTCGAACTCTTCATACCAAACCTATTTTTCGTCCTTACTTGACTCATTTTCACGTCTTCTAGAGAAAATTTCCTTAACTCGCTGATTCCTTTCCTCATAAATTGACATTTCCTTCGTTCATTTCCTTTCAATCCTTCCCTTTTTCAGCCAACATTTTTTTTGTGGTCCTTTGCTGAAGGGTCCTGCAACCTGCCTGTTTGTACTCTTCCTACCAAACCTTTTCTTCGTTCGTCCTTGACTCGTCGTCTTCATGCCTTTTAGAGAAAATTTCCTTATTTCACCGATCCTTTTCCTCTTGACATCTTCTTCTGCTTCCTCTCGGTTCTTCCATTTTTCTGCTAACACGTTAATCGGTCCTCGTAAGTCTCGTCCAAATACCGTTTCATTCGGGCTACGACTGATGTTTTCTTGATGAGCAATACGTATCTCAAATATCATCAACGGTAGTCTGATGTCCCATTCATTCCTCGGTTCATTGAAGAACTTCGTTAACATACTTTTCAAAATTTGATGAAACCTCTCTAAGGCACCTTGGGTCTCTGGAGGGTAAGCAGTTGATGGTTGTTGTTTTACATCCAACAGTTTCATTATATCCGGGAATAATTTTGACGTGAAATTCATTCTTTGGTCACTTTGAATGATTTCTGTTATACCAAACTTAGTAAAAAAGTCTAGTAAGTTCTTGGCGATTATTTTGACACTGATGTTCCTAACAATTATGGCTTCTGTGTATTTTGTTACTGTACACATCAAGGTTAACATATATTCATGACCTTTTTTCGTCCTCGGTAAAGGTCCCACAATGTCGATCATTACCTTACTTAAGGGTTCTCCTCACACTGCTATTGGATATAAAGGAGATTTCCTTATGTACTCGTTCGGCTTTCCAGCCATTTGACATACATCACATGCACGGCAAAACTGGCTCACGTCCTTATGCATGCCAGGCCAAAATAAAGTGTTTCATAATCTTCTCCGTCATCTTCTTTATCCCCATATGCCCCGTCTTGTGCGCTACCGCGATCACCTGTCTTCTCAACGGTGCAATAATTAGTATCTGATGATATATCTCCCCATTCGGCATTTCTAGGGATATCGGCGGGCCTATGCATCCTCATAAGCAACCCATCCTTAAAATAATAACAGGTTGGAGACTGCTGTGCCTTCGTCTCATCCACCACACAATACAGCAACTCTGTTAACGTTGCATCCTTCCGTTGCAATACTATCAGCCTTTTCCTACTCACTTGTCATACTTCTAACGTTGAATTTTCTATATCTTCCAAGTCCATTTCTTCTTTGTCCTTTTGTCCGCTCGTCTGTCGTTCCTCTTTGCTTTGGCCTACTCGAGAGTTCTCTTCTTGTGTGCCATCAAGGGAATCCTCTTTTTTGGAAAACAAATCCCCAATTTCTTTTTCTTCTTTTTCAGCCAATTTCTTTGTCATACTCCTAGTCGTAACACAACTAGGAGAGAAATACGGGTAGTCCTTCTCGAGTTCAGAGAAGAGAGAAAGCCACTGAGCTTTAGTTATATTAGCTTCTGACAATTCCTGAACATTTCGGTTATTCAAAAACTCTTGAATATTAAACTGTTTCATCTTGTAATTTAACAATTTTGAATATATCCCCCACAAAAAATATATCCTAACAATATACAAAATCCTATTTATACTGTATTGTTCAAAAACCTTTAAACAAAACACGGCCCTGTTATCACCAATATTTAAAAGAAATTCGTTCGATCCTAAGGGTCTGGGCACCAAAAATATATTATACTATGGCTTTTGTCTATTGAAGAGATGAATAGCTAGCTCTTAAGATAAGTTCCTCTCATGTAGATGTAAGTTTATCATGTAAATTACCTACGATTTTCGTCGTTAATTTCATTGTATTCTTTATTCCAGTCAGTATATATAAATTTACGTTATTTTTAAGAATTATCTTTTTATTTCACGTAATTTTGTTACAAAGTCTTACGTATTATGTTTGAGAGTGTTATGTGACCATACAAGATAGGAACAAGTTCTTATGCAATGTTCTTTTATCTTTTTATGAAGTATTGCGTCATGTTTGTAAGAAAATACACAATTTGCTACATGCTCTAGAAAATTCATGAAAAATCTGGTGATAGGATGTTTTCTTTTTTTATTTCGGGACTAAGGGTGGGTGGAGCTAGGTGACTGAGAGAGCGGTCTGGTGTTACGTAAGTATTCGTCCGAGAGAGCAATACTTCGTAATTTTGACACCCTTAGCCCAACGCACACGCTACCAGACCTCGGTCCTGGAACATTCTGGAAGTAGCTAAGTCTCATATAATAGCATCCCCAAGGTTGCATAGATAGACATATAGAGAATTCCAGCATTAAGAAAACCCTCTCTCTCACTTTCGCACATAGCTCAGTGTATTGTTTTAAAAGTGTTCAGTGAAATATTGAAGATTTTGTGTGACGAGTTTTTGTAATCATAGTGAGTACTTAAAAAAATGATCTTAGAGTTTTTGTAAACGGCCCTGTAGGAAGGTGATATATTCTTGTATTGTGATCTGGTTATCTATTTTCATTAAGTGTCAAACTTAAATATTGTATTCATATTTAATTTCAAGCGAAACAAGTGATTGTATAATTTTCATAAATGTTATTTCTTTTTCTTAGTCTAAGGTTTATTCAGATATAACTGTTCAAGTCCAGTTATTATATAAATTTCCGATCGTAACATTTTTGTCGTAATCTAAGTTATTATTTTGTTTTTATGTAAATTCTTTAAAGGTGTTGTAATCTATATAGAATATATTTATTTTTGTAGAGAGTGTATTATTTCAATCGTCAGTGTTTAATGCATATTTGCTCATATCCTGTTAATGAACCGATGTTAGAGTTATTTGAATATTCATAATAATTTTACCCAGTTTTGTTTTGAATGTACTTAGAAGACCTTTGGATATTCAGTGTTTTATATATTGCTGTCTGGGAATTATTTAACTGTCTCAGAGTTCTTATATTAATATTTCCAAGTGTCATAGATTTAATGTGAAAGCAAACAGGTTAGTTTGGAACGAGTGAGGTTGTTTAGCTTGCCAGCCGTAATATCTATAGTTATTATATTTTTGGTGCCCAGGCCTTGGAGCCATCATAGTATAATATATATATATATATATATATATATAAATATATATATATGTATATATATATATATATATATATACATTTCTTTATATATATATATATATATATATATAGTGTTTGTGAAACGTAATATTCGTTTTATTTTACCGTAAAAAGACTGTTTCACTTTCACGACTACCTTCTTCTTTGTCTACATCATTTCTCACTTCTATGTGGGGTCGATGTTGTCACTTTCACGACCACCACTACCCTCAAATAGAACACTTGATAGGAAGGAGACTTTGAGATCAAAGGAATCTCTCCTCAGTCATAATTATTGACACACTAGCACTTCAAAGTATTTCTCTCTCTCTCTCTCTCTCTCTCTTCTCTCTCTCTCTCTCTCTCTCCCCTCCAACCGAGGACATATAGATTCTAGAATAAGGAAAAGAAAATATCATTCAATGGTGTATTGACCGGAGATGGGATTAGAGGACCCCTAGGTGGGAGGTTGGCCTGGGCACCATCCATCCGTTGAGAGACTACGGCAAGAATGTTATTGGGGCCTTTGACTTGCCAGATAGTACTCATTTAGATCCCTTTCTCTGGTTACGAATAATGTCTCCTTAGCCTACACATATGCTTTCGAAATCACTAAGAATCCCTTTCAGTGTAAAGATGAATGGACATTGTGTGATTTTGGTGCATCTCTAATAAATTAATATATCGTGGCTGTTCCTTCAAGTATTTTTTTTATCTGAGTTTCAAATGTATCAACAATTGTATAAAACGTGGTGATACAAAATTTATATCTGGTATGTAAATATTCATCTGGTGCATCTCCGTCATTGGGTGGTTTCTTTCTGATACGTTTGCGACTTGTAGCTACCTTGTCTCCAAGGGTTATAGTTGTAGAATTTATTCTTATTATTTCTTTTTCTTTTTTTATGTAAAAACTATCTTGTAGTTTCCATTATGAACCAGCCCCTGCCGCCGGCCAGCTCTTTGTTGTCAATGGGCGTAGGAGATGATGATGATGATGATGATGATGATGATGATTATGATGTAAAAACTAAAAAATATATATATATATATATATATATATGAAAAGTCTTCTGTGAAAAAAATAAACATGAACATATCTTTAAGATTTAGTGTTTCAAAACATTTCGCTTAGGAAACCTTAAACCAAATTTTTAGAAAAATTTCTCAAAAATACCTAGATTCCCAATCAGTGTTTGAAAACCCCAGAGAAACGCTGAAATTTACGTTAGGTATTGCATAGCTAAACTCAGCATAAAATTGTAAAAGCATGGAAACGTCATTATAAGATAGGTTATATTTGAATAAGGCATTAAAAACTATATTTTTTATAGGTATTACCTCCCCTTAACAGTCTAGGAAGCAGCCAAGTTTCAACTGGCCTGCTAGAACAAGCTGTGAGCTCAATCGAATGCAGCCATTTTAAATCAGTTAACAGCGGTAACCCATGAAGTGGTACGAAGTGGAACTCGATCACTTCCGACGGTGCCAACGTCAGCATTTGCTTCATCTGAGATTTATCTTGTTTTTTCTTTTTTTTTGTGAGAGCTACCTATTAATTAAGTAAAAAACACAAGTGAAGCTAAGAGTTTATCCAAACATGATTTAATCAGTATCTTTAGATTTCACCAAAGAGCTGTATAATTCATCACAACTTATATATTATTTGATAACCATTAAAGAAAGGGGGCCTTGGCAGGTGTAAACCTTACCTGTCCCCACGTCATTGTCGACACGTAATTCTGCTCCTAATTATCAGGTCTTAATTTCCGTCCTCCCCACTCACAAAATTGAGATGATATTTCTTGACATAAAGTAAGACAATAATGCGTAGTAGATGGTTGATCCATTTTTTTTTTAATTAGGCAGGTGTCTCAAACGCTGCTCATTTCGGTATCATATTAATCAGAAGCTTAGTTCATTAGCTATATTAAAATAGGAGGGTGATATGGGTTTTGGAATAGTTAGTGATGAATGTCTTGAGCGATGTCTTGAGTAGTTGTGTGTGAATGCATGATTTATCTCATATTCCATAGAAGATTTGGAAGTGTTGATAAATTTTATCAGTAAGTACATTTTCCTATCTTTTTTGGCGTGATTATGAATGATGGAAACAGTTTTTTATGTATCTTTGATTATAGTGCGGTAGTTTAGTTACCTAGGAATGTCTGTAAGCATTTTTTCTTTTTTCATTTGCAGGACCGTAATTTCTCCTTTTGGAGATTGCTTGTAAACAGATGAAAAATTTGTGACCCTGGTAATATCAGCACTTGGAAGTGATTGCTGTTGTGAATTTGAACCGAATCGGTAACGTTTCTGTATGTTTGAACGAATTTTCTCTTCGATTGATGATTATGAGGCTATCTGGTAGGAGATATGCAGGTTTCAGGCCATAAAAGGAGACTCAGTGTTCTTTGCCACGAATGTGAATTGAGTAAACCTTCGGCGTGCGATGAATTACTAGATAAGGGCCCATGTAAGAGCACGTTAACGTTAGCTTCCTAGTGTCATTGCGCATGAAAATTTGCCTTTCTGAACGCAGATCTGTTGATATGTGTTGCTTTGCTGGGGCTTTGAAGTCTAGCTGCAAGTAGTAAGTCTTCCCACAATATGACATAGTTGCTGGAGTTTATTGGTGGAGGTTGTAGACAGAAAGGTGCCCACTCCCGAATCCATGTTTCGATGTACTTTTGAGGTTTGGCAGGAAGTACAGTTGCGAACCCAATCTTTAGCATCCTTAAAAATGCCATGCCAAATGAACTTCATCTTCACCAGCCGTGCAGTAGATTGGTCCAAGGGATGTAAAAGTCCATGAATGAAATTAAACACCTCTCAGCTCATGCTAGCAGTTATCTAATGTCATTGTCTGCGAATACCGACATCACAGAGGAGAGTGGTATCGTGGTCATCAAGAGGGATATGTAGTATGTCCTACATGTTGGGGAATCAGGACCTTTTCATTGTGATTCTGGCAAGGCATTGTAATCTAATCCCAGATGAATGGTGGCCAATATTATTCTTGATGGGACATTGGCAACGGGGTTCATTTTGCCAGGGAGGTATTAAAGGGTGCTATATTCAGCCTTGGCAGAGAGATAATGGCGTTGACGGGGGGAACACGCATCAAACTGTCGAGTAAAGGCATGTACCAGAAGCATGTTGTCCATGCAAATGACGAACGCGCACCTTCTAAGAAGTGGTGAAAGTGACAGACTGCCAAGTGTACTGCCAGCAATTTGCTGTCGAAGGTAGAATAACAGGATTCCGCCTTCGACAGTTTTCTACTGAAGAAGGCTATTGGGTGGTGCGAGCCGTTGTGGCACAGGGAAAGTGAGAGCAGCAGCCATTGATAGGGCATTCTTTGCACTGCAAAATGTAGCCCCTTGAAGGGGACCACACTACAGGTGTTTTTGTTGGACCTTGAGGGAGACATAGAGGGGGGCAAGAGTTTCTATGCAGCAGCCCAAAATATGGTGTGGCAGTAGCATAAATGCAGTCGATGGTCGCTAGTAAGTGGCTGTAGAAGTGGGTTGGGGCGTGAGCAATTGGTGTTATATGCGGGTGGTGGCCAGGTTTGTCACCACCTTGGCATGTTACGGGATGGGCATCTGTGTCCTAAAGCATTCATGTCAGCTTCGGTGGACGTTGAATTGCTATCCTCTTTGTCAGAAGTGGAGACATTTATTGAGGTCTTTAAGGTGGTGAAGTGGCTGTCCATAATTGTGTCGACTTTGGTCATTAGGTCTTTCATGGGAAAGGTATCGACAATGGAGATGGCAGTGCGTACAGGTTTAAGTCGGCGTTGTACCCAAAGGGCACGAAGTAGGTTCACCTGCTAAGGAGAGACGTCTGCTGTAGGTTGAAGGTAAGCAATACTGGTCATTTCATTTCCCCCGAGGGCGCTTGAGCCTTCTGGTCTCCCAATGGTTGTTGAGAGAACCGAAAAAGGTTGACTGTACAGGTGGCTCACAATGGTGAGTGCTCTTCAAGGAGGTATGTTTCGAGGATGTCGTACACTATTGGATTTTTTCATTGGTTACAAAGCCAGTAGAGATTTCCAGTAATGTTTCTTTTAGTATCACCATGAGAAAACAACCTGCTTTGATGCTTGAGTGAATCCTGCCCTTAATGCCAAACTGGACCTCGGTGTGCTGAACTGTACTGGTCAATAGTTTCATGGGTGTGGCGTTGATAGGGGAGTCAGTGTTAGAGGGAGTTATCATCAAGCCGTAAGACGACACAGCAGTGAGGGGGAGGCAAGAGGGAGCTGGTCACTCCAGTGGTCACCAATCTGGGGCTGAGCTGTTAGGTGATAGCTGAGAGTCGAGATGAATGCAACTGACTGTATTTCATCAGATGGTTTGTTTGTATACAACAGGTTCTTGTCAAGAATTTCACAAAAACTCAAACAAAATAATTCGTGAAAAGGCAGTCTGAAACAGGTTCTGTTAAAAGTGAGGGATAGAGCAAGATATAAAAAAAAATACCGTTACAATGTTCAAGTGTCTGTGAAACAGTGTGGTTCAATACATTGTGGTTTGTCATACTGTACTGATTTTTTCAATAACTGGTAAATTAAATGGATATTGTAAGTGGTTGAATACCTGCTTCTTAAGCGTGCCTCCTCTCATTCTATTCAGCATAATATGATCCTTGCAAATATTTAACATATTAGTTATAGTAACGGTATTCTGCGGGATTCTGCAGGTCTTTTCTGTCTCCCCTTTTTGTGAAATAGTGTAATTATAACATTTTTTCCACCATTCTTCCCGGGTTTTAGTTTTTAGTTCTGTCAGTTTTACCACTATGAAATATATATATATATATATATATATATATATATATATACACTCATTTCACAAAATGCCAGGCCATAATGCAAAAAGACCAAATTTGTGGTCACTTTGGAAAAAGACCTTAATTGGGGTTGGGGAAATTCCAGGTAAGTCTAAATCGATCTTAAGTTTGTGCAAAGGCATTCTTTTGTTAATTTTATTTTTAAATGTTAGTAGTTAAATTCATATCTTAAAATGTAAGGCATGACAGTATGAAGATTTTCTAATTGTTCCACTGTTATCCACTCTTATAAAGGGTAAAAGAAGCCTTGTTTGGTTTTAACACTTGCATATAATTGGTCATTTATGGCACCTTACAGAATAGTATGAGACTAAAGCAAAGCTAAGATTCTGTTTCCCCAAAACAATTTCAACCTGATAGAGCTCAATATTTCTCAAGATTTTGGTGTAGCTAATTCAGATATAATTTTTCGCCCCATCCTCCTACTCTAACCCTTTATAAATTGTGAAATGGACTCTGCCGTTTCTAATGAGGCTTTTTATATCTACACAATGAGTACATAAATTTTACGAGCTCAACATTTTTGTTGTATTAAAATTGGAATACTGTTACCTGGACAATAGCTGCATGTGCTGTCCCTTGTCTTTAAAACTTGATTGCTGGATCTGGTGTTTTTTAATTTTTTTTTTTTATTGCATATTCTATCATCTTTTATTTTTCACAACAGCAAATGTGATCAAGAACATTGTTTTCAGATATAATCTACCATCGGTGTATTTAAAACATGCTCTTGGAGAATGAGTGCGACCTTTTCTATTTAAGAATACTTAATCATTCTTAATCCGTGAGGCAATACCTGTTACTCACCCTCCCCCACAAACAAGCTCCTTATTACTATTTCTATAGATCTCGGCTTACAGTATTTGTCATGAACCATTAAATAGTTTCCATGGCCGTATTATTATATCACTATTGTTATCTCCTCCATTATCTCATATCTAACTATTGGGTCTTTGTAAGTGAATGTCTTTTAGGTTTTTTTTCACTTAATGGGCGTTTAATAATGATATAAATGATAATGATAATAATAATAATAATAATAATAATAATAATAATAATAAAGTTATTTTATTATTATTATTTTTATTATTATTATTATTATTATTATTATTATTATTTTTATGATAATAGTAATAATAATAATAATAATAATAATAATAATAATAATAATGATAATAGAGTTATTTTAATTATTATTATTATTATTATTATTATTATTATTATTATTATTATTATTATCATTATTATTATTATGGCATTAAGAAAAAAATATCCCTCATCATCAGCACCGCCCCAGCAGGAGAAATATGTTGCATTTATTTTAGAGTACACTTTCCCTAAGACCACCATCTTTAATATGCATGGATCTCTCTCTCTCTCTCTCTCTCTCTCTCTCTCTCTCTCTCTCTCTCTCTCTCTCTCTCTCTCTAAAGCACATTATACCATTTCTACTTAACTATTTATTTCTTCGAGAGACATAATATTATTCCCTTTTCAATTATCCAATTCATGGGAAAAACTTTCACGTTCCCCTAACATATCATTTTCAACTTTCCTTCCACTGCAGTATCCCTCTGATGCTAAATTTGTATGTTTGAGATTTCAGTAAACATCCCTCGTTTGTTTATTTAAGTATCTAATTGAATATCATGAACTTACAGTGTATTAGGTAATAAAGGGATCATCTTGAGAGAAGATTTCGTCGAGTGCTTATACTGTTGTCAAAACAAAGGTAATATTGTGCTGGCATATTACTTGCGTGTGTGTGAATTATTTAGAAACAATAGACATTCACTTTAATGTGAAAAGATTTTTTTCTTAATCATAAAAGCAAATAAAAGTTGATGGTAACTTAATTACGGAAGGATGATTTTGAATGGTAAAACAATTGTCCTTAACTTCATCTGAATATTCATCTTTCGAATGCTCTTGAATTTGTATTATCTTCGTCGTTCCAAACCATCATATCCAGCTGGATTTCCCCTTGATAGGTGTTTTGTTTCAACATATATTATCTGTTCTTTGCTTATACAAACGTGTCTGTATATTGCTTTATTTTTCGATTGAGCAATGAAGTTTTTAGATTATACTGTAATGTCCAGCGACCTTTAAACTAATAAATATGCGGATAACGTATTAGATACACTAAACTGTATTTCTTAAAATCTACGTACACGGTTAGGAAAAAATCCTACGTCGTGGGTGATATTTCAGCCAATGATGTCAAAAAGACTAAGATTAATGCCTATTGCAATGCACCACTAAGCTTATTAAGATTAAATGTAAAAGTAATTATTGTAGAGCTGCATCAGAGTCGTCCTCATTAGGGTGCCAGTGTTAATTAAGCATTGCTTGATTGTACACTCAGAAATAGAGAGTACTGGTCTTTTATTCCGATGGTCCGTATTGCGATGACCGCTATGTTAACTAGAATTTTGTTTGTTGGAATCCTCTTTCCACGTATAGCTTTAAGATATAAAAGAAAAAGAATAATTAATGAGATTAGAATATACATGGTTTTGGAATCTGTCTTTCCGGTAGTCTGACATATACGTACTTACCTAACCCCTTTAAAACCCTTGAGTCTTAAAAGGGAAGAAATAACCTTCCCAGGGAAATTCAAAACCCCGATGGGAAGAACAAAGGCTGAAGATAAGGTAATGTGGATTACTGATCAGTTCTATAAGAATTGAAGGCTCCCAAATCGTTTATAACCTTAAACATTATGAAATATATTGGTCATATGTACCAATTTTATACTTTTTAACATCAATGCTTTCCAAATTACCCAATACATAAATGAATAAAGTTTTTTTATTGTAACAAAATACATGAAAATTATTTCAGCAGTTTGATTTGAAATGCTGTTAAACCAAAGTTAATTATAAAGAGAGAGAAAAAAAATAGATTATTAATTACCTCCATGCAACATACGTGGCAAATTCAGAATAAAATCTACATGAGCTGGAAATAATTCATCACTGCGTTGAAGGTTTTCCTTTAGAGGGAGACCCTTTTTGATGAATGTTCTCATTCATATTATCTTCGATTCTTTTCTCCAGATGTAGAAGGAAATGTTGGGAGGTGTACTTTCTATTTTAAACAACATTAAATCCAAGATTGAAACTATGATTCTTAAGTTTCATTTGAATATTATTTTCACTTGATTTTAAGAAAAAAATTATCACAGTATTGATATATAAATATGCAATAGTAATACCTATAGTGATATAAATTTTAACACCATCACTTGTACTATTACTATTACTACAACTGCTTCTATTTTTATTATTATTATTATTATTATTATTATTATTATTATTATTATTATTATTATTATTATTATTATTATTATTACTAAAATCAAGGACTATTATATATGTATTGAAATAAAAGAAATATAAAAAGGAAGAATTGTGTCCTATTCTGTAAAGTATAGAATGAAATTCTCGTTATATTGTTTTTTATATTTTCTTTATTTTTTTAAATACATTTTAATTAGTCTTTTTTTTCTAAGAACAGAATCATAAAAAAACCTTTATATTTGATCAACAGAGAGAAATTGATGAAAGTTTAAACCTGAAATAAGTAAGCAATGTGACATCGCGAGATTAAAGTGCTGATGGATATTCGGGTATGTAATAATAAATTAAACCAATTGAACAATGATTTCGATTTAGGAAGATATATCAATATTATTATATTTTACGAGCCATTCCATTTCCCTAAATTTCATTTCAGAGGCTTTTTCGTAATTATCTTGATTGGTTCAATACAGAATCGACTGAACATTGATGTCTCACGATTAATGAGATGAAAAAGACCACCAAGTCATCAACGCATTGTCTCGATGTTATTAGAAACTTGTGAAGAATTGTCATATAATTTAAAGGAAAATGATAAATATAAAGTCATCCTATTTTCTGGTGGAGCTGATCTAAACGCATTATTAATCAAATGGGAAATATTAGCTAAAAATTCCTATAATTTTACCGTTTTATCCTTTTTAGCAATAACTTATGAGTAATTCTTAGAACACATTTCTCGTACAAAATCTTTTGATATTTTTTTCTACTATAAGAGAAAGACATATACATATAATCAACTATTAGCATTAATAGATTAGATTTTACAGAAAACCATTTGTGAGATCAATATTGTTCATAGATGGAATAAATGCAAGGACTATTGACAATAGAAAATTAAGGAAAAAAAATGTATGGTACTTATAATTGCCCGGGAAATAGATATTAGTAATAATTCCATTTCTTTTGCTTATAATTTTCTGAAGGAGAGAGAGAGAGAGAGAGAGAGAGAGAGAGAGAGAGAGAGAGAGAGAGAGAGAGAGAGAGAGAGAGAGAGAGAGAGGTGGGGGGTGTCGACGATGGAGGGCGTAAGAGGAAAATAGATACATCAACAAGTAAATTAGACATAAAATCATCTCTAATTGTTACATAAATTGGTATCCTTATTTCCCTTGAAAAGACAGTAAAAAAAAAAAAGACAAGAATGTCTCTTGGATTTCTCTAAGCATTTGCCCGCTTTAATATGGCGAATCGGCAACATGTGGCGCTGGTCTCTGTTTAGCAGCTCATACTAAGCTTTTCTTCGCGAGCAGCGAAGCGGATATTTCTTAGGCAAAGTAAAACATCAAGCCAATTCAGTGCTGTGGGAGGACATTGTTTCAGAATGGTTCAGTTTGCAAAGACCGTTTTGGTCGATTGATCTTAAGAATATCTTAGTAATGCAAGACTGGTAAAAAAAAAATAATGTTATTAGTGTATGTTTTATTTGCATAAAGTTAAATTTTTGGAGAGGTTCTAACTCCTTCACTGATAAGCTTTGTGGGATTTTTTTTATTATAATAAACTCCATTGGAAACAAGACAGCACAGGGTTGTAGTGGCCTGGTGGTAGCGTCCTTGCCGGATGATTGCCAAACTGGGGTTCGAGTTCCGCTCAAACTCGGGAGATCCTTTGGTCACTGCAATCTCACCATCTTTGTGAGCTAAGGATGGGGGTTTGGCGGAGCCTATACGTCTATCTGCTGAGTCCTCAGCAGCCATTGCCTGGCCCTCATTGGTCCTAGCTTGGATGGAGAGTGGGCTTGAGCACTGATCATATGGAATATGGTTAGTCTCTAGGGCATTGTCGTGCTTGATAGGGCAATCTCACTGTCCCTTGCCTCTGCCATTCATGTGTGGCCATTAAACGTTTAAGCCTCTATGAGGGAAGAATGGAAAGTCTCCCTATATAAAGCCCCTGTGAACCCAGCTTCTAATCATCGTCACCTATTGCCACACGCCCAATTAATTCGTTATAAAATTCTACATGATTCGTCATTTTGAAGGGGTCAAATTTTAATACAACAATTATCCAATCATTGGTTTTTTATTATTCATCTTGTGATTTCTCATATATCTGTATGAAAACGCATTATTCATTTAACTACCTACATTATGTTGTTATTAATACTTATATAGCTTCTTAGTTGCTTATTTATTTCCTCATAAGCTGAGGACCCACTTCCTTTACACAGAACGACGAGTTGATACAGAATTCAATATATGTAATATTTATTACTATTAGTAAACATCCGAATGCATGTATCACCTTTAGAATATGCCAAAAAAAGTATAACAGTTCGATTTTGCTGTGTTCCGTCACACGTAGGTGTTTCTGGAAATGGAGAGGCAGATTCATGATCAAAAGGTGCTGCAGTTGAGTTGCTACCAAGAAGATATCCCATTCTCTGTAAAGATTTTTCACCAGCAATTAAGAATTTTATATATAACAACTGGCAACAGCATTAGGATAGTTTAACCGAAAATAAGATGAGAGAAATTGCGATTGTTATATCCCCTTGGAGCTATAATTAGATGCCCTGAAAATGGGAGACTGCTCTTTGTCGTCTCTGCATTGGTCACACTCGGATGACACAACTTTCTGCGGGCTGACCAACACCAACCATATTGCGACGACTGTTTGATACCCTTAACAGTGAGGCAGTTGTTGATTGAATGCCCCACTTATACCACAACAAAAAAAAGATATCCCTAGGGCCAGGGGAATGGTGGTGTATATCAGGATCAAGTACCTTGCTTCTCATAAGTCCTGCTATGAATGTAGATGTCATGAGATTCAGGTAATACAATTTTGTGGTAGGCATAATCACTTCTATTTGTGTTCGATCTACTGAAATCCTGACATGGATGATTCTATCTTCGATTGTCTTCTTACCATTATGGCTAAGATAAAAGAAGATGATAGAAAGGCCTCTTTTATTTTTGTTGGTGATTTCAATGCTCACCATAGGGAGTAGTTAAATTCTGTTTCTCCTACTGATCGCCATGGCATAAGAGCTTTATACTTTGCCTCTGAATCAGGCTATGAGCAAATCATAAGTGAAGCTACTCACAGGTCTGGAAACTGCTTGGACCTCATATACACCGACTCCCCTGGCATTATAACAAGTAAGGTTGGTTCTTCAGTTGGGACATCTGATCATGCCTTGATTTCATTAGTAGTGAAGACTGAGCAGCCTGTCCCTGATGTATCTTACTCATGTAAGATTTATATGAAATCTTAAGCAGACTGGAATGGAATTTTGCATGATCTTTTGGGCTTGAAGTAGTCACAATTGTATAGTAGTGTTGATCCTCTTGTCCCTTTGAATGAAAATCTAATCGGCACAACTGATAGGCGTATCCCTGCTCGTGTACTAAGGTACTGAGTGAAGGACAAACCATGGTTCAATGATAATTGTAGACATGCTTATTTGGAGAAGCAGGAGGCCTACCATCTTTGGAAGGGCAGCAGATCAGATTTGACCTAGAATAACTATACTCAGATTAGAGCTTTTGCTCAGAGAGTTTATGCTTCAACTGAAAAAGAATACAATTTAACAATAAAAGAAACCCTTTCTGGTACAACCCGGGAGCATAAGCGGTGGATTACCCTTAAATCGGCACTCTTTGGTGTATATGCAACAGTTCCTCCTTTACGTAAACCGGGTGGCTCAGTTACTCACTTTCCAAAGGAAAAGGCAATCCTTTTGGCAGATGTGTTTGACAGCAAGCAGAGTAATGAGAAACTTGAACTTTCTCATTCCTGTTTTCCTGAGGCTAAACTAACTAGTTTAGCTTTTCAATCTCCTGAAATTAAAGCTCTATTGATGGACCTTGATGCTTATGGAGGTGTAGATCCAAATGGTATTTTTCCATTGTTTGTTATAAAGACTGCAGATTTCTTAGCTCCAAAGTTATCTGTTATATTGTGCAAGTTAGCAAGAAGAGTAGCTTTCAGCACTTGTTGGATTATTGGTAATGTTACTCCACTATGTAAATGTGTTTGTGGTAGCTCAAGTTCAACTGACTACCGCCCAATTTCCATAACTCCCATATTATTTAGAGTTTTGGAACAACTTTTGGCAAAATGCCTTAATAGTTTTGCTGAAGGTAATCAACTGTTCCCTAGTTTGCAAATAGGTTTTCGTAAAGGCCTTGGAGCATCTGATGCTCTTCTTACAATCTCCAATGCTGTGCAGAAATCCCTTGACTATGGTCATTGAGTTCGTATGATTGTCCTTGATTTTATTGCTGCCTTTGACTGTGTTAATCAGGAGGCCCTTGTTTTCAAACTCAAACAGTTGGGAGCGGGTTGTTCGTTTCTTAGCATCATTATTGAATTTTTAAGTATTAGATCTAAAAGAGTTCTTGATGGGAACCATAATAAGTATAGGAATGTGATATCTGGTGTTCCTCGGGAGAGGGTTCTTGGCCAATTACATTTCATACTATACACACATTATATGTAGTTTGGTCTAGAAAACAAGCTTGTTGCATATACGGATGATGCTGCTCTCTTTGCATCAATTCTATCTCCTGAGTGTAGATCTGGGGTTGCTGAATCCTTTAATAGAGATCTAGCTAAAATTAGTGCATGGTACAAATTATGGGGTATGAAGTTGAATCCTAACAAAACTCAAAGTATGACTGTAAGTAGGTCAAGGACCGGGGCTCAACATCTGGATCTCAGCATTGATAAAGTTTATTTACCATTGTATGACTCTTTTGATATTTTAGGTGTGATTGTCGACAGCAAATTTACGTTTGAGAAACACATTATGTCTGTGTATTCTTCAATTGCAAAAAAAAATTGGCTTATTGAGAAAGTCTTTTAAGATTTTTGGTGATCAATCTAGTCTGAAGAAGTGTTTCAATTCTTTCATTTTACCTTGTTTTGAGTACTGTTTTCCTGTCTGGTCTTCTGTTGAAAAAAAAAAAAGTGAAACTTTTTTCACTTTGTGCTTTTTAACTTTTGAGTGTAGTATCCATCCTTTATGATCCTTGATTTCTTGTTCTTTGCTTGTTTTAAAACTTTAAGTGTTTTTTTCTTTTTTTTGGGGGGGGGTTAAATTATCTATTATGGTTAGTTCATATTTTTGCTTTGGAGACTCATTCAGTTTCAGCATGTTATGTTTTAAGTTTGGAAAAGCATCAATAGTTTGCAACCATAAAATTCCTCCTTTAATGTGAATAAATTTAATACTAGAGTTTTGACACTGAACGAAAACATTTAATCCACCTCCAAAGTTTACTTCTAGTCCCAGTGTTTGAAGACGGGAGTGCATTTTTACTCAGCCGAGAAGGGCATGTCAACTCTTCTCCTGTAATTTTCACCTATCCAGCCTAAATTTCATCATGAAGCATTAAGTGACTAGTGTGACCGTTGGTCGAGGAGGATCCTGCTCGGAAGTGCGAGCACTTGGATTACTTCTTTTTGAGGCTACTGTACCATGGAGTTACAGCAAGTTTACATCAATTTGTGAATTAACAATGCCAGCTGCAATTGACCATGAAAGGCTTGCAGCATCCTTATTAATGCCATGCCAAATTAATTTCATCTTCAGTAGCCGTGCAGTAGATCAGTCCAAGGGATGTAAAATGCCATGAATGAAATTAAACACCTCTCAGCTCATGCTAGCAGTTATCCAATGTCGTTGTCTGCCAGTACTAACATCACAGATGAGAGTGGTATCATAATCATCAAGAGGGATATGCAGTATGCCTTACATGTGGGGTACTCAGGATCTTTTGATTGGGATTCTGGCAAGGCATTGTATTCCAATCCCAGGTGAATGGTGGCGAACATTTTTCTTGACGGGGCATCGGCAACGGGGTTCATTTTGCCAGGGACGTGTTAAAGAGTGCTGTTTTATTCAGACATGGAAGAGAGATAAAGGCGTTGACGGGGGAACCAGGCATCGAACTGTCGAGTAAAGGCATGCACCAGAAGCATGTTGTCCATGCAAATGACGAAGGCGTACTTTCTAAGAAGTGGTGAAAGTGACAGACAGCCAAGTGCACTGCCAGCAGTTTGCTGTCGAAGGTAGAATAGCAGGATTCCGCCTTGGACAGTTTTCTACCTAAGAAGGCTATTGGGTAGTGTGAGCCGTTGTGGCACAGGGAAAGTGAGAGCAGGAGCCGTTGCTAGGGCATTCTTTGCACTGCAGAAGGCACCCCCTTAAATAGGACCACACTTCAGGTGTTTTTGTTTGACCTTGAGGGAGACAGAGGGGGACAAGAGTTTCTATGCAGCAGTCCCAAATATGGCGTGTTAGTAGCATAACTGCTGTTGATGGTCGCTAGTAAGTGGCTGTAGAAGTGGGTTGGGGCGTGAGCAATTGGTGTTATATGCGGGTGGTGGCCGGGTTTGTCACCACCTTGGCATGTTACGGTGTGGGCATCTGTGTCCTAAAGCATTAATGCCAGCTTCGGTGGATGTTGAATTGCTATCCTCTTTGTCAGAAGTGGAGACATTTATTGAGGTCTTTAAGGTGGTGAAGTGGCTGTCCATAAGTGTATCGACTTTGGTCATTAGGTCATTAGTGGGTGTCGTATCCAAAGGGCACAAACTAGGTTCACCTGCCAAGGAGAGACGTCTGCTGTAGGTTGAAGGCGAGCAATACAAGGGCGCTTGAAGCCTTTGGTCCCCCAGTGGTTGTTGAGAGAGCAAAAAAAGTTTGACTGTACGGGTGGCTGGCAATGGTGAATACTGTTCAAGGTGGTATGTTTTGAGGACATCGTACACTATTGGGTTGTTCCCTTGGTCACAAAGCCAATATGAGATTTCCGGGAACATTTCTTTTAGTATCACCATGAGAAAATAATCTGCTTTGATGCTTGAGTGAATCCTGACCTTAATGCCAAATTGGACCTCGGCGTGCTGAACTTTACTGGTCAATAGTTTCATGGATGATGCGTTGATATGAGATTCAGTGTTAGAAGGGGTTATCATCAAACCGTAAGACACAACAGTGAGGGGAAGGC
>NC_090743.1:88697180-88722180 GCF_036898095.1 Palaemon carinicauda | reverse complement strand
GACATAATATTCCCTTTTCAATTATCCAATTCATGAGGAAAAACTTTAACGTTCCCCTAACATATCATTTTCATCTTTCCTTCCACTGCATTATCCCTCTGATGTTAAATTTGTATGTTTGAGATTTTAATAAACATTTCTCGTTTGTTTATCTATGTATCTAATTGAATATCATGGACTTATGCTTTAGTGTATTAGGTAATAAAGGGATCGTCTTGAGAGAAGAAGATTTCATCGAGTGCTTTTACTGTTGTCAAAACAAAGTAATATTGTGCTGGCATATTACTTGCGTGTGTGTGAATTATTTAGAAAGAATAGACATTCACTTTAATGTAAAAGGAATTTTCTCTTAATCATAAAAGCAAATAAAAGTTGATGGTAACTTAATTACGGAAGGATGATTTTGAATGGTAAAACAATTGTCCTTAACTTCATCTGAATATTCATCTTTCGAATGCTCTTGAATTTGTATTATCTTCGTCGTTCCAAACCATCATATCCAGCTGGATTTCCCCTTGATAGGTGTTTTGTTTCAACATATATTATCTGTTCTTTGCTTATACAAACGTGTCTGTATATTGCTTTATTTTTCGATTGAGCAATGAAGTTTTTAGATTATACTGTAATGTCCAGCGACCTTTAAACTAATAAATATGCGGATAACGTATTAGATACACTAAACTGTATTTCTTAAAATCTACGTACACGGTTAGGAAAAAATCCTACGTCGTGGGTGATATTTCAGCCAATGATGTCAAAAAGACTAAGATTAATGCCTATTGCAATGCACCGCTAAGCTTATTAAGATTAAATGTAAAAGTAATTATTGTAGAGCTGCATCAGAGTCGTCCTCATTAGGGTGCCAGTGTTAATTAAGCATTGCTTGATTGTACACTCAGAAATAGAGAGTACTGGTCTTTTATTCCGATGGTCCGTATTGCGATGACCGCTATGTTAACTAGAATTTTGTTTGTTGGAATCCTCTTTCCACGTATAGCTTTAAGATATAAAAGAAAAAGAATAATTAATGAGATTAGAATATACATGGTTTTGGAATCTGTCTTTCCGGTAGTCTGACATATACGTACTTACCTAACCCCTTTAAAACCCTTGAGTCTTAAAAGGGAAGAAATAACCTTCCCAGGGAAATTCAAAACCCCGATGGGAAGAACAAAGGCTGAAGATAAGGTAATGTGGATTACTGATCAGTTCTATAAGAATTGAAGGCTCCCAAATCGTTTATAACCTTAAACATTATGAAATATATTGGTCATATGTACCAATTTTATATTTTTTAACATCAATGCTTTCCAAATTACCCAATACATAAATGAATAAAGTTTTTTTATTGTAACAAAATACATGAAAATTATTTCAGCAGTTTGATTTGAAATGCTGTTAAACCAAAGTTAATTATAAAGAGAGAGAAAAAAAATAGATTATTAATTACCTCCATGCAACATACGTGGCAAATTTAGAATAAAATCTACATGAGCTGGATATAATTCATCACTGCGTTGAACGTTTTCCTTTAGAGGGAGACCCTTTTTGATGAATGTTCTCATTCATATTATCTTCGATTCTTTTCTCCAGATGTGGAAGGAAATGTTGGGAGGTGTACTTTCTATTTTAAACAACATTAAATCCAAGATTGAAACTATGATTCTTAAGTTTCATTTGAATATTATTTTCACTTTATTATAAAAAAAATAGTCACAGTAGTGATATATAAATATGCACTAGTTATAACTATAGTGATATAGATTTTAACACCATCACTACTACTATTACTCTGCTACAACTGCTTCTATTATTATTATTATTATTATTATTATTATTATTATTATTATTATTATTATTATTATTATTATTATTATTATTATTATAAGTAAGGACTGTTAAATATGTATTGAAATAAAAAAATATAAAAAAGGCAGAATTGTTTTTTATTCTGCAAAGTATAGAATAAAATTTTTCGTTAGATTGGTATTATTATTTTTTTTAATAAAACATATTTCAATGTCTTTTTTTTTTTCAATGAATAGAATCGTAAAAAAACGTATATATTTGAATAACAGAGAGAAATTTATGAGAATCTAAACCTGAAATAAATAAGCAATGCGACATAGCGAGATTAAAGTGCTGATTGATATTCGGCTATGAAATGATAAATCAAACCAAGTGAACAGTGATTTGGATTAACTAAAAGATATTAATATTATTATATTTTACGAGTCATTCCATTTCCCTAAATCTCATTCTAAATGCTTTTTCGTAATCATCTTAATTGATTCAATACAGAATCGACTGAACATTGATGTCTCACGATTAATGAGATGAAAAAGACCACCGAGTCATCAACGCATTGTCTTAATATTAGAAACGTGGGAAGAAATGTCATATACTCTAAAGGAAAATGCTAAATGTAAAGTCATCCTCTTTTCTGATGGAGCTGATCTAAGCGCAATATTAATCAAATGGAAAATATTAGCTAAAATTCTTATAATTTCCCTTTTTTGTCCTCTTTGGCAATAAGTAATGTGTAATTCCCAGAACATATTTATCGTACCGTATCTTTTAATATTTTTTTCCTACTATAGGAGTAAGACATATACTATTATCCTTAATAGATAATATTTTACGGAAAACCATGTTTGAGATCAATATTGTTAATAGATGGAATAAATGGTAGTTATAATTGCCGGGAAATAAATCTTGGTTAATAACTCAATTCCGTTTGCTTATAATTTTTTGAAGGAGAGAGAGAGAGAGAGAGAGAGAGAGAGAGAGAGAGAGAGAGAGAGAGAGAGAGAGAGAGAGAGAGTGGGGAGGGTGGAGGGGCGTGAGAGAATAATAGATACATCAACAAGAAAATTAGACATAAAATCATCTCAAATTGTTACATAAACAAAGACAGTAAAGAGAAGACAAGAACGTCGCTTGGATTTCTCTGAGCATTTGCCCACTTTAATAGGGTGAATCGGCAACAGATGGCGAATCGAATATTTCTCAGGCCAAGTAAAACGTGAGTCCAATCCAGTGCTGTGGGAGGACATTATTTCAGATTGGTTCAGTTTGCAAAGACCATTTGGGTCAATAGATCTTAGTGAGGTAAGACTGGCAAACAAAATTATATAATTAGAGTATGTTTTATTTTTATAAAGCTCAATTTTTGGAGAGGTTCTAAGTCCTTCATTGATAAGGTTTTTAGGATTTTTTTATTCTATAATAAAAAATCTCCTTTGTAAACAAAGACAGTACAGGGTCGTGGTGGCCTCGTGGTAGCGTCCTTGTCTGGTGATTGCAAAACTGGGGTTCGAGTTCCACTCAAACTCGTTAGATCCTTTGGTCACTGCAATCTCACCATCTTGATGAGCTAAGGATGGGGGTTTGGTGGAGCCAATACGCCTTTCTGCTGAGTTCTCAGCAGCCATTGTCTGTCCCTCATTGGTCCTAGCTTGGGTGGAGAGTGGGATTGAGCGCTGATCATATGTAATTTGGTTAGCCTCTAGGGCATTGTTGTGCTTGAGAGGGCAATGTCACTGTCCCCTGCCTTTGCCATTCATGAGTAGCCTTTAGACGTTTAAGCCTTTATGAGGGAAGAAAGGGAAGCCTCCTTATAAAAAGGCCCTGCGAACCAAGCTCCTAATCACCTATTGCCGACGCGCCCAACTAATTAGTTCCAAAATTCTACGTAATTCGGTATTTTGAAAGGTTCAAATGTTAATACAACAGTTATCCAGTCATTGTTTTTTTATTATCCATCTAGTGATTTCCCATATATCTGTATAAAAACGCATTATTCATTCGACTACCTAGACTCGTTTTTATTAATACTTATATAACTTGTTGGTTGTTTACTTATTTTCACATAAGCTGAGGACCCTCTTCCTTTACACAGGACGATGAGTTGATACAGAATTCAATGTATGTAATATTTATTACTATTAGTAAACATCCGAATGTGTATATCACCTATAGAATATGGCTAATCTTAAGACTGTACTCACATCTACAAAATACACGTTAAGGTTTCTCTGTGTATATACAATATTAAAAGTATAACTTACAGAATATGTGAAAGACACGTGTCCAAAATTGGACCTGACTAAATTAAAACGGGGGCAGAATATAATTGGTGGGTGATCTAGTATTGCCAAAGGTTTGTTAAGTCATAGTTTACTCATACCATATAGGAATATATAATGAAAAGATGCTCTGCTTTTTTCTTCATTTAATGGGATTTCTGTGTCTAGACGTATGTGTCTGCTCCCACATTAGTAACGTGACGGGCTCTCGAAGTGGTCTTAGTCTCTAATAGGTCCTGTTTCAATGTATAATCTCGGACTTTGATAAGTACACATGTTCTGCAAGTTTTAATAATCCCGTATACATTTAATCTACAACCTTCCCCTAACTTTACATTGATAAATTCGAGAAAAATAATGTAAAATAATTGTTTTACATTATGACGATGTCATTGCTCCTATTGTTTTGAAGACTTGAGTCACCGTTGCCAGATAGTGAAACCCTCAATTCACCAGAGAAGCAGGGATATACAACATATGAGCTTAAATTAAAAAGAAAGGCCATTAGAAATTACCGTAAAGTTTTCCAATGGTAAATTTTCTTTTATTCATGGTGCATCATCATCAAGCTTGATACCCCCCCCCCAAAAAAAAAAAAAAAAAAAAAAAAAAAAAAAAAAAAAAACATCTATCACAGTTTGAAAACAAAACTGGGAGAAATGTTTCATCTGGCAACGCTGACTTGAGTAAACAGGTAATTCTGCTGGAATCGCGGTAGTCATTTCTTGCTCGAGGTTTTCGCCAACTTCCAGCCGATCCCGGCGAGCGGAGGTGTTGTAGTGTCTACGATCTCGTGGTTCAATGAACAAATAGGAAAAGGTTGAAACAAAATGTTAGTTGACATTGTCATGGCGACCAGAAACTATGTGACTTGAGATAATATGTATTCTATGAATATTATGGGAATTGAAGAATTCTACAACTACCACAGGGTGAACAAGTAGATCATTATTATCTTTAGTGGATTCTTGGACCTGAGATTGCCAGGCAAGACCACATCCCATTTGCATCAGCCATCTTATTTGTTTACATCCGAAGTCATGCTGGCGGTTTGTACGTGCTGCTTCCCGTCCAGTCGGGAAGCCAATATCTCGAGCAGCAAGCTCCCAGCTTCCCCTTTTTCAGCAGCAACGCGTGATTCCAGCTAAACCGACACCAGCGTGCAATATACCAGCGACACATGTTGCCGATGTGCCCTATTAAAACGGGCAAATGCTCAGAGAAATCCAAGCGACGTTCTTGTCTTCTCTTTACTTTCTTTGTTCGGGAAAGAAGAAGGTTGTCAATTTTTATAACAATTTGAGATGCTTTTATTTTTCTTGTTGATGTATATATTATTCTCATGCCCCTCCACCGTCTCCATCCCTCTCTCTCTCTCTCTCTCTCTCTCTCTCTCTCTCTCTCTCTCTCTCTCTCTCTCTCTCTCTCTCTCTCTTAGTTTTCAGTCATTCACTTCTTTTATAATCTCGTTTACTCTCTGTTAATTTGCTTTGCTGCTGGCTACGTCAGATCTTGTTTTATTCTTTAACAGTACAATTATTATTATTATTATTATTATTATTATTATTATTATTATTATTATTATTATTATTATTATTATTTATTATTATTATACACGTACACTAGGTAAAAGTCATCATTATAGGTCCATGAATATAGGTTTTCCTAAATTGAAAAGAAAAACTAAGAGTTGAAAGATAACCACATTAAATATATCAGATTTTTTTTTTTTTTTCAGAAAATACACCGAACATAGCTACACATCCATAAACTAATGTCATGATAATATAATGGAGGTTTTGGGAGTACTTAAACTAACGTGACAGATGTATTATTAAAAATTTCTGTCCTGAAAAGCTACAAGTAGAAATGTAACGGGTCAACTTTAGCATTTTGTCTCATAACTCTCACACACATATCGGTAATTAGGCTACTATAGAAAATAGTTATGAGGTATAACATAAGTGTAATAGGATCCATTGTCAATGACTCATAAATGAATATAGGAATTTATATGTATTTATAAATATCAGAATTTTTTTTTTTCCAGTTCCAAAGCCTTTGCTGACTACTCGGCAAATAAGCAATAGACATTTAGTATGATTGTAAATATGCTGAGAGAAAATAATCAATTATTCCATCTATTACTTCCTTTTATCGAAATTGATTTAGCGACTAATGCCAGATCTTAAATTTGCTGGTGGAAATGTAGTAGTCCCTTGGCTATCAAGATCAGTATTTCATTCTATTAGAAAGCTTCATGTTTTGTTCTCTCATCCACTTATTTATTTCTTAATGAGTTAGTTATTTATTTTCTTATCTTTAGGGGGCTGAAATGCGTTAAAATTCTATGTTTATGAATTTTGCAAAAAAACGAAAACAATTCGAACAATAAATAGAAAAAGTTTGCAATGGGATCTTAACTATATAGATTGTCCTATGTTTATTCCGTTTCTTTCTAGTATTGGAATCTACAAGGGAACACAAACATAAGTAACGAGATTACTAAGGAATTATGTAACCTCTAAAGTTTTCCGCGACTTATTTATCTTCGATTTTCAAGATAATTTCTAGGATATAATTATCTCAATTTTCATGGTGTGTTTGCTGCAGAAATTTCATCTGGGACCAGAGTTTGGTTTTAGGGAAAAATATTTCATTAACTAGGAAACTGAAAATAAAAGAAAAGATTTATAATCCTTGTCCCTTAAAAAATTGTAGAAGGAGCGAAATCAAAAGGTGATTAGGGAAAATGACGTAACATTGCTACAAAATGTAATTTTTCAGCTTCTGAAGTATCTTGAAATAGTATCACCCCTTAATAAAAGAAGGAAATATATAATTACCACAATTAGGATATAATCATATAAACTGTGATAGAATTCCGTGAACTATCATCGTGTTTAGAACAGTAGGCGTTCTGGAAAATTTTGAGAAGAAATTTCTTTTCTGGATATAAGGGATGCTTTCAAGATGGTGACGAAGAATAATCTAAGATTTGGAAATTACTCATATATTAGAGAGAGAGAGAGAGAGAGAGAGAGAGAGAGAGAGAGAGAGAGAGAGAGAGAGAGAGAGAGAGAGAGAGAGGGAGAGAGAGAGAGAGAGAGAGAGAGATTCTCCCTGCCAGCTTATAATGACAGGAAATTCTAATGGATCTGGAAAACAGAATGTTTTGCTACACTTCTTCGAAGGAATAAAACAATATAAGAGCAGCATCACTTCTCAAATTGAAGCCAAAAGAAAGAAATGGGACTTAACCAGACTTCAAAAGTATAAACTTAAACAAAATATATCCGAAAGAATCTTATTTAAGTAGTTCCGAGAATGCGCTGATTAGGGAAAGTCAAACAGTCACGAAATACCTGAAAGTTCTTTAGGGATGAAGAATAGGAAACTAGGAACATCAGTTAACGCAACCTCCACCATGAAATCTAACCGATTGCATAATCATATACCTTGATCATTGAGATAGAAATAAAAGGAAGCGGTATAAGCATGCAAGACACTAAATAGTGAATATGAAAAGTTCTTATGGAGATTATATTAATTTGGTCATTCAAGCTACAACCCGGATGGCACTAGTAACTAGGCTCTTGAAGTCTGGAACATAAGTGCCCAAGACGAATATCGAAATGTTCGATGTATGATGTTCCTGTTGATGTTTGGAGGCACTCGCTCTTAACTTGGCGGACGAAGGCACAAATAACAAAGTTGATACATACTGCGCGAAGACAATTTCAATCATAAAATTACCATTTCTAATTGTGTCTGCCTGTCGCCAATTCTCCGATCTTGATGGTATGAGGGAAGAGCCATGGAAGGGAAATTCAAAGGAGATTCTGCGATTTGATCGATTTCCGATTTGTATTGTGTTAATAATGGAATAGTGTTATCTAGTATAGACAATGGCGGAAGACTCGTGGAAGCGCTGGTCTGCTTATTCTCAATTCTAGCACCTGTGGTGTCAGATTATCAGGAAATTGTCCGTGTAAATACGGAAAAAGGAAACTGATGTATATTGCATGTAATTACTGCTGTGTTAAATATTACAAGTACTTGAGATAGATAAATAAAATCTTAAAGTAAAATAAAATGAAATTACGCGAATATATGCATAGACTGTTAAATCCAATAAACCTAAAATGACATAGTAAACATGATTTTTATATTCGCTTGTGGACGACTTCCACAGTAACTTCACAGGCTAACACACGGCTTAGGTTATTCCACGTGGTGATGCGAGAACGACATAAGAATGTATTTATGGTACTTGTCTGGCTTAAGTACGACGCACTCTCCTGTCTTTGTTTCAAGTCCTGAAGCCAAATATTGGAGTAAAGCAGTTTCGTTTTGTGGCACATCATCGTGAGATACAAAATAGAAAGTTAGGGGTGTTGCTTAAGATATCTTAATAGACATGAAACACAAATGCTTGGCACAAGTAATTCAATGCACAGAAGGAAACAAATTGGACCCCTGTTTTACTAATATTATCATAAACGAGGTAACCAAAAGCAAATTGAGCTTCTGAGAGAAACAAGATTGCCGTCTCAATATTGAAAGCCAGGGCATACCGGCTGTGAGAGGACTGTGACGTAATAACCTGAGTCGGTTTGTCCAAGTGTTCAAAGAAACCGAACTGTTACTCAGCCTGCAATCTGCCTTCATCTGATCATTAGCCCCTGGCGATGCTCCCCCTGTGATTTGTGTTTTATCTTTAAATGTTGGATTTTATACTGGATATCATATAAGGTAAGAGTTTTACTTTTTTTACTGATTGGGTTTACAGTAGAAATAAGAATTGTGTGGTTTACATCTGCTTTACCAATCTGTTTATATACAGAAGCTGGTAATTCCAGCTTGGTATGTTTAAATATCTTGGTCAAATACCGTAAACTTAATGTATTGCATTACTACTTCACTTGTAATATAGTCATTAATAACAACATCTGCCATAAGAGCCACAGGATGTGAGGCCATTTTACGCTGTAATGCGGTTATAAACTGGCATATCATACAGTTTTATATATAGCGTCACTGTTTTGTATCTCGTGTAGCCGTACGAGAACACGTCAGTGATTTTAATAAAATGAAGGCAAATAGCACATGCAAACAATTTTTTATCATAGTTCAACTCAATTTATTTTGTTTGATGGGTTAATGGTATTTTAAAGTTTGGGTGAGGATTTTATTTTTTCGAAAATGATATAACAATAACGATATCTGCCATAAAAGAACCAAGACGTGAACAGGGTAACGAGACTGGAAATTTAAATAAGGGACACCTAAATCAGGGCGTAGGAACGTTTTTTTCTGTTTGGGAACGGGCTGCGTTTTAAATGGGTATATGACAGTAAAATGCAGCAAGAAAAAAAAATAAATAAAAAAATAAATAACGATTTATATACGACAAATTGTAATTTGTACACAAGGACTATCATTAAACACCGGTAGGCCTACTTTGTTAATTTACCAAAAATATTCTGACGATGTTGAATCTTTGCTATAAACTCAATCGTAATAACAATCGAGTTAAGGCTATCGCTTTTCTAAGCATACTATGGTTTACTTACGATTTAGTATAGATATAATTTGTTCGTATTTTCCAATTTTATCTTTAGGTCTTTAACGGCTTTCACATGTCATGTTGTAAAATGTAGTCATTATTTATGAAAAACGTTGACCCAGAATTACATTTAGTAATGCGTTAAATTGACGGTGACTAACAAAGTAGTGTCTTTATTCTTGAGTCATTATTTTTTTCATTGTCGCAGATAGAAATGTGTAATATTTTCGTTATCTTTCTTCCAGCATATCCCATTTTTATTTCAATTTTTTCCTAAGAAAATTCTACGTTACTAGTAGGGGTGTTGAAAAAAGAAAAAGTGTAAGATTTCCACAAAGGGTAAATTTAAATCAGAGGAAGTAGATTGCATTTTGAATTCTTAAATTAGACATAACCTACTCTTAGATTTGGAATAACAACATAACCTTAATGATCCTTTGGTAAATACGTAATCTATTTCGTTCATTTAAATACCTATGAAAATGTTCTGTTCGATAATATCAAACAAAAAGATCACTGAAGAATCTTTGGCAGTTGTAAGTATAGGAAATTATTTCACTAACCCAAAAAAATTATGTGATAATTCTAGAATAGGAGTTAGTGATGAAATGTTTTCATCCAGCTCCTCTGAAACATAGGAAAATTGGTTTTAAAGACAATTAATCTGAAGTGATGCATCAAGTAGAAATATAAAGATTATTATTTCTCCAATGAATATACTGGATAGAAGTGTTCAAAGTTTTAACAGAAACTACTGGGTTTGATCTCAATAAAGGTCAAAAGCATTTCGGTGTTTTGAATAAAATATCTAGATATTTAGCCGAAAAAACCGTCACCACTAGATCCCACTAGATCTATATTCTAGAAAACTATTTGCAAATTGTTTTTTTGTTTTAATTTCTAGATTAAGAGATAGATGGTCATTCCTATTTGTTTACCCTCTAAACCTCATCTGCTTTTATTTTTCTTTCGTTCATATTTAGTAACATTATGTTTCCTATTTTAATTATACTCGATACTTGGAAGTCAAGACAGAAGTGATTTCAACAACCTACACTTTTCCTTGGTTTGTTAAACAAGAATATAAGTTTGGCAAATGAAGTGTTCAGCTAAGTTTTGGACCTTATTCTTTTTCTGTTGTAGATGGAGTGATGGTAAATACTTTGATTTAAATCAGAAATGATAAAACGTTGACGGATCTTTACTACGGGATTGGAAGTAAATAAATCGATAACCAGAAAAAATCTAGAAACAATTTCTCAAATATTTGAATGAATCGACTTTCATTATTGGAAGGTAAAACATAAAACCGAAATGCATTTTTTTTTTCTTATGGAAAGCAACTATAGGAACAACTGATTCACCAATTCACCAGCCACACCAATTGTCAATTGCTGGAAGAAATTTAAATCAACACAGCCGATAATTCAAGTATCGGAAACCTTTAGAGGTTTCTGCACTACTGGTGCTTCCATAATCGTAACAACAGAAGTCATGAAGGATAATGGAGAGTTGGAAATGCTATTTTTCTTCTTTCGTGAATTTACTTACAGTATTTGTTTTATTGTGACTGCGTGCAAGCGTGAAAGTATTTACAGTATAAAATATGTTCTTATATATATATATATATATATATATATATATATATATATATATATATATATATATATATATATATATATATATATATATATATATATATATATATATATATATGTGTGTGTGTGTATATATATATATGTGTGTGTGTGTGCGTGTGTGTATAATCATTTATATTCAGTTAAATATATTCGATTTAACTTACATTTTATACTTGAATTACCGTTACTGATCTGTTGTTCATTAAATGTAGGGAAGAGTTTAAACTTTTACGTCAGTATTTGTATAGCTGACTTGACTAAAACACTTTTATCATCGTTATTACTATCTAAGCTACACCCCTAGTTGGAAAAGCAGTATGATTTAAGACCAAGCGCTCCAACAGGGAAAATAGGCCAGTAAGGAAATGAAATAATGAAAAACAAGAGAAGTTTCAGAACAAAAAAAAAAAAACAATAAAATAAATCTCATATATTTACTATAAAAACTTCAAATTAAGAAGAGGAAGAGAAACCAGATAGAATAGTGTGCCTGAGTGTATCCTCAAGCAAGAGATCTCTAACCAAAGACAGTGGAAGACCATGGTACAGAGGCTATGGCACTACCCAAACAGTTGTTTGATTTTTGAGTATCCTTCTCCTAGAAGAGCTGCTTACAATAGCTAAGAGTCTCTTCTGCCCTTGCCAACAGGAAAGTAGCCACTGAACAATTACAGTGTAGTAGTTAACCTCTTAAGAGAAGAAAATTCTTTTGGTTATTTCAGTTGTTTCAAGTATATGAGGAAAGAGGAAAATGTGTAAAGAATTTCCCAAACTACTCTGTTTATTTGTCGGCAAAGATGAAAATAGCCGTAACCGAGAGAGAAGGGTCCAATATAGTACTATATGGCCAGTTAAACGACACAATAACTCTCTAGCGGTAGTATCTCAACGGGTGGATGGTGCCCTGGCCAACCTACCAAGAGATATAAGGCTGTGGTATATAGAAGTTGCATGCATTAAAAAGATAATTTAGATTATATATTCTTTAGAGGTAATTAAGGAACATAAATAAAAAGAATAATCCTAGACATTTCGTTTGCCAACATTAGCTGCTTCTCAGCCAGTATAGAAAGATATTAAACTAAATTTCATGGAGTTAGTTAGCATTTAGTCCAGATTTTATGTTTAACATTTAACTCTGATTCTCCTATTTCTCGTCCGGGTATGTTTACTCCGTTCAATGTCCGGTACTTCTCTTTCTTCTTTATCTTTATATGTGTGTATAAGTTGTTTAAAGATTTGTATTACTATATGTTACGATATTAACTTTACCTATTTTGAACCAAAGATAAGATTATATTCCTAGTAGTATTAGTTTGAGTGGTAATATTATCAAATGTACATGTCCTATAAAGGTTTGGTTTTTAAGTGTATATATCTATTGGCAAGGTGACTGAATTTAAAAGACTAATTTATTCTCCTAACGTCAGATATGCTATTACTGTCAAATAATATCATAATAATACAAAAAAAAAATAATTAATGGAAAAACTTCAGTTATTTTCATACTTTTTTTTCTGCTATTTTGGGTAATATAATGATTTTAAGCCAATGATTACAAGGAATTATCTGCTTTGTCCAATAGCACGAAAAAAAAACAGATATTAAGATTGAAACCTTTTATTTATCAAAATCTGGATATATTTAAGAAGATGGCCAGAGTCAAATGATGCTAGTTTGATTTAATGAGATTAAACTATGTGATTATCTTTGTACATCTTTTAATTGATATTGAAGTATGTGCACCTGCTTAAAAATCATGAAATTTAATCACAGATAATGTTGATCAATAGAAGAGTGTGCGTAATATAAGTGCAAAAAAGCAATACATTTACAAATAAAGAAGTATGCCCAATGTACGTTTTCTTTTACATTGCAAAAGCCATCAGACTCCACATCAAAAAGTATTTGAATGCAACTAGCTAATTTGAACTCTATTATCATCACATGTTGTTATCTATGTTTATACTGTCAACCTTATCGACAAAAACTGTTGAATGTAAAAATTCAATCGTTACCCTTACGTGATCCCTTAGAGGCCTATAGATATCCCTTTTGTCTTTAAATAAACTTAGTTGCTTTGGAGCTGTCTGTGTATCACTTCCTTCTTCATTCCCACTTTCCACATCAGCACTTAGTCTGCCATAGCGTTAGACAATGTCCACCACTGACCTCGACTGATCTGTCTACAGCAAGGCCCCCGCCCTTCGGCACCAGAGAATCATTTGTCTGGTTTCAGAGCTCCGAGGATTAATTCCATATCAAGAGTATGAACTATCCAAGCCACATAGACGACTTTATACCAGCTACTGGCCTAAACAACACCTTCCCAGAAATTTTCAAGTGGGTGTCAGATCATACCTCTTGGAGCCGTACTCACTGTTGCCAGCTGCCCATGTAGCCAAGATTTTACATTCACTCAACAGCTATTGGGGGATCAAAAGGTATGAATGGTCCTCAGAGAAATTATTAGTATTGTTCATCATCGGCCAGCTGCAGACAATTTTTCTTGCGAGTAGAACATACCCCGTGCCATTTGTGTATAACACCTGATAGAACCGTTGTGAGCTGCCTTTCAAGATAATAATACCTTGCCCATGAAGGACCGGATGACCAGAGTCATCACCTTTATGGATAGCCACTTTCAAATTGTAAAGAACTCCATCAACAATCTTCCCTCCTGACGAAAGGACAACCCTTCAATGCTGGCTGAAGCAGAGATGAATGCTGCCTAACATCAACGCCCACCTCCAGATATGCCTGGGCAATAATGTAGCAACACACCACATGTTATGTCACTGCCACACCCGCCCCTGACTAATGTCTTTTCAGTAACTGAAAGATGCCTGTCGCCCTCAGTTATGCTACAACTTCTCCAGATTCTTGTCTGATAATAAAAAAAAATTTTCTACTCGATGTCAATACTTAAAAAAACTAGTAACTAGATCATCGGCTGTGGCGGGGGTCTACCGAAAAAATAAACTTTTTTTTTATGTCTATTTCAAAATTTAATGCGCAATTTTGTAGACCCTAGTGCCAGTCATTTCTCTCTGTCATGTTCCTGCAGACCCCTTCATTCCAAAATTGCAGATTTCCACCTAGTGGCAGCCAGTGGAGTCACAATACTTAATTATGGTTAGTAGAATCTAACACTATCATTTGGTGGCACCAAGTGTAAGTTGAATTTAATCATCGCTTTTGTTACACTTCCTCTCATCAGTGCAGAACATCTCGCTAATCTTCACCTCCTACTTGACATTGCACATTGTTGCTCAGTCAGTGCTAGCTATTACACATCCATGCCTTCATCACTTGCTCCATCTGACCTTTCTCTACACATCAGCAGACCATTGGGTGCCTACGGATGTCTACTACTTTCTCTTTGTATATCTTGATGTCTTACATTCAGAATAATACTTGACTACTACCAATCTTACCAAGCATGGTGTATACCACCTTATCACAACGTTTGAAAGATCGAGACGTTAAGCACCAGATGGTTATGTACATTTAAACACACATTTGCTGAAATAGAAAGTTAACCCTTAAAATGCTCCAGCACATGAATACAATTCCCATGGCAGCTAAATCTCCTATTCTCCTCCATTGTGTAGGGACAGTATTGAACAAAAGATTGACGGATCACCCAGAACATTATTCTTCTTCAGTAGAAAATTATTCCAAAGCAGAATCTAGCTCGATGACTCCGACGCCACCCTACACTATGAAATCAGTACCGGTACGCGTCATGGTTGGATACCTGATCCCACATGCTAACAGATGTTTTTGTTAATCCATGACCTCTAGGGCTGGTCACCCTATTTAACATTTATATCTGTTTCAGTGTGGGAGCCACTTGATGCACGTCCAGCAAGCAACGCACATACAAATAAAGAAGCATGACCTGTCTACGATTTATTTTAGGCTGTAACTACCTTCAAAGACCACACCTAAATTTTTTTTAATTTGATGAGTTAATTTAAATTCCTATCATTCTGTTTTAATGTTTTCTTAATTTTCCAAATGTCAACATCGATAAAAACATTGAATATAAACAGGTCGTTATTGGCCTATAAATACCTGTGTTGACTCTAAATAATCTTAGTTTTATAATTCATCCCATCCATTCACAAGTGATTATTATCTTGTTTGATTGTCCTTAGAGGCGAAAGAGTTAGAATTTGCCCAGAATATAAGACTGGTTGAAATTACAAGTTGTCTAGGAAAATAGATTCTTAGAGTGATTATTATTATTGTAGATACCTGGAGGAAAAGATGGTTGGATTCATTGTTGAAAGGAAAATAGACTGTGGATATATACGATGGTTAGGCATAAGCTAAAATAATTTCTTCTGGTTAAATGAGAAAAGAATAAAATAATTATTGACAACCAATTAAAATACAAATGTGAGATCATAAAAATTACAAACAGTATTTGATGATACTAGAGGGTAATATTAATGAATAAGAATAGTGTGTGATAGAATAGAAAAATAATTTGCTCAGAGAGGAGAAAGGAAGTCATTATATGAAATGACGTTGGCCAATGCAAGTTACAACATGCGAAGGTATACATAATGAAGTGAGTGAAACTAATATATATTTGTCAGTGATCGAAAGTCTATAACAAAGCTAACCATAAACTTTCCGGATGAAGAAGCATTGTTTAAATTAGGATCAAGGTTAATGTATAAAGAGACCTGAAAAATAAAGGTGAAAGTTAGGCTAATGATGAAATTTAAGGAGAATCTACTCCTAAGTCTACGAGGGTAGTAATATTTTTTTTTTTTTTTTATAAAAAAAAGTTGCGCAGGACACTGCTGAGGGCATAAAAAATCATTAGGAGATTGTATACAGGAAATAATTAGAATACTTTGGAGAAAAGGGTCATAAGATGGTATACATAGTAAGAAAACCTATTGGATATTAATGGCCACCATTATACCTTAAATGTAGGTGTTTGAAGCAAATATTGCTGTGGATGATTTACTGGCAAAATTGGGTAGTTCATCTCTGACAGAGAATTCAAGGTAAATAGGGGAAGGAGTGTTCAACGAAGATTAGATTAATAAAGTGTGAGGTTTCAGGTTGCATCTAACTTTCATCACTTTCATCATTATATGAACTGTTTCAAGTTTAACGGTCTTTTGCACAAGTCCTGGGTCTATATCGGCTCCTACTAAACAAGATTCTTTTTCAATGACTTAGGTATAGTACCTAGTGATCCACTTCTACCTTCATATTCCAAAGACTTCTCAATTCAGTTCCTAGGTCTATGTACTTTTCTATTTATTTTTCTTTCCCTTTATCTTCCATTCTTGAGTTCCACGGTGTGCTTGATTTTCCTTATACTGTAGTCTCAGTAATTTTGGATGTTATTGTTTAGTGGATATGACAAAATGCTAAGGCTGATAAATGAGTTTTTTTTTTTATCAATAACACTTTCTGTATTAACATAACCTCAGTAACGACGGATTACGAGTGGAGTGGAGTGGAGGCCAGGAGGTTTGGTGATAGTGATGTCTGTTACTACGATGAAATAGCATCAGCGGCCCTGCCTCGTGCACAAAGAGACTCTGCTCCCATCCATGAAAATGCTGCTAATATCTTTGTCAAATTGATTGAAAAGAGATTGACTTTACTAAATTTTCAAAGGAGGTTGAATGGTATACTGAGAGTTAAGGTAGTTATCTCCTAATATTTCACATCTTGCTGCGTTTAAGGAAGTGGAAACGAAAATTAGCAAATATTGAAAAGAGAATGTGCTACCCTAACCTTTTTTATTGTATTTTTTTTTCTTTTTATTAAATGTGTTTTCTGTATACGTCAGCGTTTTTCTCCATTCTGCAAAAATTATACATGGCTAATGATCTGCAGAGGTCAGGAGTTTCCAACCCTTGTATAAGCTTCCTTAGAATATCTAGGTAAATACCTGACTATCATTCTTTTTATTTTATCAGAATTTTCATTATATGCACCATGATTTGTACCATGAACTAATTTTAGCTTGATCTCTCTTAAGGATTCAGCAACGCAGATCTACATTCAGCAGATGGAATTAATGTAAAGAGATTAGCATTTTCTGCATATGCAATGAGCTTATTTAATAGGCCAAACAACATGTCATGTTTATTTAGTATGTAAAGTAATGGGAAAAGAACAGTTCCCTAGGCAAAAATATATCTTGGTGATCTACTACTTGAAAATTAAAAAAATTATGCTAAGAAAAGATGCACCCACTCCAACTGTCTGAGTTTGAAAACAATGGTGTCATGATTAACATGGTCAAAGGCAGAACTCAAATCAAGGCCAATCATACGGAATTCCTGTACAGCATTGGAGATTTTAAGAAGGTCATAACATTCTCCAAACCCTTTACGGAAGCCAAATTGCCACATGGAGAACTGACGATTACTTTAAGCAAACCTATTTAGACGTTTTGCCAAAAGACATTCAATTCAGTTGATCTTGAGCTACCACAATCACGTTTACATAGTGGAGCAATATTACCAATTCTCTAACTAGTAAAAGCACCTCCTCTTGCTAACTTGCTTAAAATAACAGATAAGTTTGGAGCTGAGAAATTTGCAGTCTTTATAAAAAAACAAAGGAAAAATACTATTTGGGTCTACAGCTTTATCAATATAGTTTGCCAGTCTTGCAGTGCCTGGTAGTTTACAGAACCCTTAAAAAGACCTTTGATAGGAGATTTGTACTTAGGATGTAGGAAGTTTCTGACCCAAAACTGGCTTTGTCATCTGACCTGGGAAATGGCAATGCTAAAGAAGAGCAAAAGATATCACTTCTGTCACTCCCCTAAAGTTCTGTGCAAAAGATGCAAACAGATTTGGAGTAGGACGTTAAACCTATCATCCTATGAGCAGGCCGTTTAATAAAGCATTCTCAGGACTGGAAGCTAAGGAGAGCTTCTTAGGAGCAAGTAGTTTAGCCAAGCATTCTAAGCCCTGAAGTTGAGTATGTTCAGAAATGCACTTGCCCGCTGTTCTGGACGAGGATTTCTGATCCAGAGAATCATCCATACGAGAGGGAAACTTCCTGCCTATAGGGAATTACTCTCACAAACGTATTTTAAGAGGGATTTACTCTCAGAAGGTTGTAGCATAATGTAGTTTCACTCACAAACATGTACCAGGAGGGACACCAGAACTCATGTCTGAAGACCAAATTATTTTCTTTGAATCTCTGAACAATTTAATATCATAGTTTTTACTGGAAGTATAATTATTTTACCTTATTGGAAATGTCTATCCCTGGGTAATCTGTTGGATAAGAGTTTGAGCCCTGTTTAAGCTCGATAGTTTCTAGCAGTGTAGTAACCTCTCTTTCTCTGAGAGCTATAGATGAAGGTTTGGTGGATCTTATAGGTCTATCAGTTCAGTTATCAGAAGTCATTGCCTATTCCTCCCTGGTTCTTGCTTGTTGGAGACAGGTCTTCAAAACAGATCATATGTAGATGCGATTTGGTCAGTCTATGAGTCTATGACATTGTCCTATCCCTAGCCTCAGCAATTCATGAGTGACCTTTATCCCTTCAAAGAACAAATCAATTACGGATTTAAATATCCTGCTGAATAGTTTGAAGATTTTTTTCGTTGTTTATACTTTAATTAAGTGCATCATTCGACATAACTTCAAAATAGCTTATGTCATAGATTCTCAATCATTCAAATCCGAAAATTCCATGAGAGATGTGCATGAAATAATTATGCAGTTCATACATAAATCATTACTGGACTTTTGGAATTACTTGACTTATTAAGAGCAGGCTAAACTTAGGCACTTTTCCATTTTAGAAACTACTCTTGGAACGCATCTCAACTGTATGAAGAGGACTTCCTGTACCGGGATACCGTTCACTATTTCCTCTGTGAGGGAAGTGACATTTGGAGTACTGGAGAGTATTAGACATAAGGGTTGCCTTGCTAATCCACCTGTAATGTTGTCTATGTTAAATCCAATGGCTTAGTGGCGAGATTTTGTCTTTTGTTTGGTCACATCAACCATTTCCTTTTTTATTTTGGTGTACAGTTGCATGTCTCTGTTATTGCTATTATTATTATTATTGCTTCTCTATCACAGTCTTTCGATTGGATGGTATTTATAGTGTAAGGTTCTGTTGCATCCTGCCTTCTTAGTAATCCACCACTTTTCTTATTATGCGCCGTTCCTAGGATCACACTCTTCTGCCTGAGTCCTGGGGCTACTTCAGCCTCTAATTTTTCTAGATTCCTTTTCAGGGATCTTGGGATCGTGCCTAGTGTTCCTATGATTATGGGTACATTTCCCACTGGCATATCCCATATCCTTCCAATTTCTATTTTCAGGTCATGATAACTATCCATTTTTCCTTCACTTTCTCTTCAACTCTGGAGTCCCATGGTACTGCGACATCAATAAGTGATACTTTCTTCTTAATTTTGTCAATCAATGTCGTGTCTGGTCTATTTGCACGTATCACCCTAGCTGTTCTGATACCATAATCTTAGAATCTTTGCCTTATCGTTTTCTATTGCTACCTCAGGTTGGTGCTCGTACCACTTATTACTACAAGGTATCTGATGTTTCTTGCACAGGCTCAAGTGGAGGGCTTTTGCCACTGAATCATGCCTCTTTTTGTACTGGTTCTGTGCAAGTTCCGGATATTCGCTTGCTATGTGGTTTATGTTTCATTTTTCGTATTGCAATTCCTATATATGGGAGAGATGTTATTTTCGTCTATCGTTCTTTGAACATATCGGATTCTTAGGGCCTGATCTTGAGCCGGTGTTATAATATCTTCAGTTTTTTCTTGAGCTCTCCCCTCAGTAGCCATTGCCACGTGTCATCGCTGGCTAGGTCTTCAGTCTGTCTCATGTATTGTCTAAGCATTGGTTTGTTGTGCCAGTCCTCTGTTCTGTTTGTCATTGTTCTGTCTCTGTATAATTCTGGTCTGTGTCTACTTTTATCAGTCCTTCTTCCCATGCACTTTTGAACCACTTGTCTTCACTGGTGTTCAGATATTGTCCCAGTGCTCTATTCTCGATGTTGTCGCAGTCCTCTATACTTAGTAGTCGTCTCCCTCCTTTTCGTATTATGTATAGTCTGTCCGTATTCGCTCTTGGGTGTAGTGCTTTGTGTATGATCATATGTTTCCTAGTTTTCTGGTCTATGCTGCAGAGTTCTGCCTTCCTCCATTCAACTATTCCTGCGCTGTATCTGATTACGCTCCCTCCATTATTCCCAGGCATTTGTATCCCGTCCCATCTATGTGTTTGATGTTGCTCCCATCTGGTAGCTTTATCCCCTCAGTCCCTGTTATTTTTCCCTTTTGTATGTTGACTGAGGCACATTTTTCTATTACAAACTCCATCCTGATGTCACCAGATACCACCCTTACAGTCTGGATCAAGGTATCTATCGCCCTGATGTTCTTACCATACAGCTTGATGCCGTCCATGAACATCAGATGGTTAATTCTGTTGCCTCTTTTCTTCAGTTGGTACCCATCGTTCAGCTTCTGTAGTACTTTTGCCATGGGAACCATGGCTACTGTAAAGAGTAGTCGGGGTAGTGAGTTGCCCTGGAAGATCCCTCTCCTGATATTAACCTCTGCTAGTCTTATTCCAGAGCTTGTAAGTATTGTATTCCAGTTGCACATTGTATTTTTGAGAAAGCTGATGGTGTTTTCCTCTCCCCCATATATTTTCAGGCATTCTATTAGCATGAGTGTGGTATCATGTCGAAGGCTTTCTTATAGTCAAAATATGTCATCCTTAGGTTGGTTTTCCTTCTCCTACTGTTCTTCATTACCATTTTGTCTATCAGGAGCTGGTCTTTTGTGCCTCTACACCTCCTTTTGCAGCCTTTCTGTTGGTGGGGGATGGTGTTTGTCTCCTCTAGGCAGTTGTATAGCCTCTCATTGATGATACTTGTTAGTAACTTCCACATTATTGTTTGGCATGCGATAGACCTGTAGTTACTGGCTATATTTCCCTTACTCTTATCTTTTTGTACTAAGGATGTTCTTCCTGTGGTCATCCATTTGGGTTCACTGGTATTTGAGATACAATGCTGAAGTTGTTTTGCTATTCGTTGGTCTAGGGCCTTGAAGTTTTTGAGCCAGTATCTATAGACTTCATTGGGACCTGGGGCTTTCCAGTTTGGTATTTTCTTTAGTTAGTGTCTAACTGTGTCTGTCGTGATATCTGTAAATCTTTGTTTTATTTCCCGGCTTCTTCTTCCTTGACTTCCTGGAGCCATATTGCATGTGTGTTGTGTGATACCAGATTGTTCCAAATGTTTTCCCAGACTCTTTTACTTGGTTCAGCTTCAGAGATTTCTTGGTGGTTGGCTTCCCCTCTTAGTTGGCTGTATAGACTATTCTGGTTGGTTCCGAATAGTTTGTTCTGTTGGTATCCCTTATTCCTGTTAATGTACCATTGGATCTTATGTGCTTTGGCCTTAAACCTCTGTTTTAAATCTTCCATCGTGTTGTTTAGTCCCCTCTCTTATATTTTGTATTTCTCGTTGAGTTCCTCCCTGGTTTTCTTGCTTCTTAGCTTTTTTACTGCCATCTCTTCCAGTTTACACAAGTCAGATCCCATCACCATGATTTGTTTTCCAGGCGCCTTTTCCAAGGAGGTTGCTATTTTGCTCTCTGTTGGGTTGGTTGTGTTGGTGGTGTCGGTTTTCGTATCCCCATCAGTTCTACTACTAATCTTGTTCCCTACTAATCTTGTTTCTGTGATACTGGTGGTGTGTATTATTCCCATTATTTCATTGACCTCACTTGTTTTTTCCATTAATTTCTTGGTGTTGTAGGCTTTCATGGAAGGGATCTTTGTTCTCTCTGTATCTGGCCTATCCATTGTCTGATCTTGTTTACCCATTCCATCCTCTCTGTTACTTCATTGGTGTTTCTTTGTGTGTCTTTGTTTGATACCTCATCCTTCCTGTCGTCTTCTATGGCATTGTCTCTCAATTCGTCTTCTTATAATTTGTTGTCGTGTGTCATTTCCCTTTTTAGTTCCTCTATTTCTGTTGGGGAGAGCCAGTTCTTTTTCTCAATGTTCCTTACTTGGTCTGCCTGCCTCTGCTCTGTTTGGGGGGTGTTACTCCTCTCATTCCAGATGGTGACCAACCTTCTTCTATATCCTCTCTCTGTCAGGTTGCTTTTGATGTAGCATCTCTATATTTCCTTATTTTCTTCTTTTGTCCATTTCTTCCTCTGGTTTTCTTCTGTAGCTCCAGTCTCCGGCTGTTGGTTTCTGTCATTGTGGTGGTCAGTTGCTGGATGACGACCTCCAAGTACCTGACTGTCTTCCCCTTCAAGTGTTTTAAATACCTGGCTGCTGGACGTTGCTGTCGTTTATTCCTTCGTTTATTTCCATCATTGCTGAGTTTTGCTATTCAACCCATAGCTGGACCCTACCCCGTCAGGGATAGGTCCTCATTCACAGCTGAGTAGACTGAGGAAATTATGGTAAAAAACCTTTCCTAAGAGATAGACGCCGAGGAGAACGTTTACCCATCTTACGACTGACCAGCCCCAATGTTGGTTATCCAGTCCACCGACTACCTAATCCACTCTGCCACGGCACAACATATTATTATTATTAATAACTATATATTGTTTAAAGAAAACAGAGATAATTTCATGGTATACTCGTGTGTCTCACTTTAAAGAAAATGGTAATAATTTCGTGATATACTCTTACAAATTCACATTAGGCTTTGATTACTTAACCATAGCACATCTTATATGATTTTCCCAATTTTGTCTTGAGCACCTGACTCTTTTTTTTGAATATTAGACAAAAAATTTAGTTCTATCAATTTCCATAACCTAGATTATGAAATTAATCTCGGGCCCTTTCGTTTAACGACCAATCCGTTTTTATTGTAAAAGATTTCTCATAATTCTGATCACCTTTGCTTCAAATCTTCCTAGACATTGCTCAATTTCCCGTCCGCCTATCATATTCAATGACCATTAATAAAGCTCAAGGACAGACTTTCGATAAGGTTGGGATCTACCTACCACAACCTTGCTTTATTCATGGACAACTTTATGTAGCCTTCCCAAGAGCAAGATCTATGAACAATGTACGAGTGAAAATTTGTCCTCAGAATAATTCTACTCATGGCCAGAGAAGAAGAACTACCCTCACTAGAAATATTGTATACAAAGAAGTTTTGCAAATTGTTTCATGTATTGCTCATTTTTTAAAATAAATATACAAGTCAAATCTTATCACATTTTATTCAAACATGTATAGGTTAGGAATAGGATAATTAGTATTGAAAATATAATTTCGTGTAATTTACACGGGTTTCGCTAGATATTATTATTATTATTATTATTATTATTATTATTATTATTATTATTATTATTATTATTATTATTATTATTAGCTAAGCTACAACCCTAGTTCGAAAAGCAGGATTCTATGAGTCTAAGGGCTCCAAGTGGGAAAATAGCGCAGTGAGAGTAAAAAATAAGGAAACATACAATAGTTTACTAGAGTGAACCCTCGTGCAAGAGAACTTTAACCCTTACCCGAGCAATATCTTTCTTTCAAATAAAAAATAAGGAAACATACAAAGGTTTTGTGCGTGTTGAAAATATATTATTAACTAGATTATTATATATACCAATATTTCTATTCTGAATTGGCACGTGAGTTAAGGTCAGGAAAAAATTAGGTTACCTACTGTGTGGGACAACCAATATAACAGTTAAATAACAGATGAACAGTAAACAAAAGAATATAAAATAAAGAACTGCGAAATAAAATCCTTTTTTACCCTAATCTCTGATTGAAGTAATGCCAAAGAAAGAAAAAATAATTGATTTTAATTCCACCCGTAAATTGAGTTTATATTTAATAATGTAGCCATAGGTAAATGTGTCATTATCGAGAAAATTAAAACTTCCGGTGTAAATATAGCCATTTTAGATATTGTATGTAGAGACACTGCTTTCCATGAGTTTTTGTAAAAGGATATTGCATTAACGCCAATTCCATATTAACAACGGAAAACAAATTTCTAGAGAATGTATACTATGACCCGCGTTAACCTGCTCATAAGTACATATTTTTGCCATCCAAAAACAGCAAATAGCATGAATGCAACGTAGTCACTTTCCCTGTATATTTAAAAATAAGAAAAACAATTCTAATATAAAGTACTTGAGGTTCGTAAGCTGGGATCATTTTAATCAAGGGTAAGAGAGTCAGCTTATATTTCTTTTATTGGTAGTTCAACAACTCTCACTCGTGATATATGATACTTTCCTCTTAAGCTAGCAATGTGAAGACATAGACTTACACACTAATATGCAAACACAGTATATAATAAGCCCGAAAGCCTAACCTCCTTGGCGGAGGTAGTAACCATGGATATATTAGACTTTTCCCCTCCTAATGATAAGGCTCCGCCACTAATGTATTCATATCTCACTGGTGAGGTTCTTTTAATGAGTAAATTGTCTGGAAGATTGTAGTTCATAGCAGTGTTTCATCAGAATGCCTTTTATTCAAGCTTATCTCCTTTGAATGATTACATTTCTTACGCTACTTTTATAAAAAAACAACATTATTTCTTATTAAGGTATATTTTTCTATGCATATATTTATGTAATGCTATTTTGATTCTTTCCTTGAGTTTCAATTCATATTAGGCATTTTTTAATTTACATT
>NC_090743.1:88657180-88692180 GCF_036898095.1 Palaemon carinicauda | reverse complement strand
GTGCTCTTACTTGTAATTTTAAATACTTCCTCAGAAACTTTCAGCAATCAATTTTTGTCATTGTCTCCTTTTTACAGTATCCAAAGTCTCATTTGATATCCATGGTGTTCTCCTTGTATCTTCATATCTCAAAACGTTCCTACTAACTGACTGATGTTTGTAATTACACACCATTCTCCAATAATTGTCTGCTCTTCATCTCTTAAAGTGTCCAAGGCTGCAAATTGATTCCTTCATTCAATTGCAAAGGTTTTTCTGTGCTCTTTGTCCAGAAGCTTAGTTGTATTAAACCCAGGTCATCTATCTACATTTCTGTTGGGTGCTTTCAGTATTAATATTAGTGTGGCAATAAAGATCTGGTGATCACTACCAATATCTGGATCGCTATAGATTCTTACATTTCCTAGAGTCCTCCTTTTGTCTCTGTTAATGGCTATGTGATCTATTTGATATTTGTAATTGGCACATGGTGAAGTCCTTGCGTAATTGTGGATGTTCTTGTGCTGGAAAAGAATACCTTCAATAACAAAATTGTTTGTTGGACAAAAAACCTATAAAGTGTGACCCCATTTTCATTTGCAACTTTACCAAAACCCTCAACACTCATCACAATCTCTATAGCTTGATTATTTCTTTCAACTTTAGCATTGAAATCACCTATCACAATTTTCATATCTATCTCTGGGATCTTTCCATCCTGTAAATGCCTTTTCTGCTCTTGGTGTCATCACCATTCCTACCCCTTCTCTTCCAACTCCTTAAGTTCTCCCTGCGTAGATATATAGGTTGTCTTGTTCTCGGATTTCTTTACCAATCCCCTTACAACGTGTTTTAGGGTCAAGATATTCAAACTATACTTCATAAATTCCTTCTTCACTTGCTGTAACTTGCCAATATGATTTATGGTTCTAACATTCCAATCATCAATTTTAAATTTTACTTTTGTATTTATGAACCAGGAGATTCTTAGCACACCGCTACGCCTGGGAATGGGGCCATTCTTCCATTTTCGTTTTCTATAAACTGACTAAATCAATAGAGGACTCATTGGTAAATTTATCAAACGATAGCCAGTTCCTTTTGATACACAGTGCCTATCTAACTAAGGCTAGTGACCCCTGCTGGTCCATACTAATTCCAGTAAGATACTTTTCCTGGCATCAGGAGTAAAATGGGAAAAGACATCAGGTCGATTACCTTAAACACAATCCGTCACCCTGCTGCCAGTGACTTCATCAAATTTATGGGGGCATATCTTCCACACCCAAAGTTCTCAATACTACAGCAAGTTACTCATCCGCTTTTATAACCGTTGGCAAACAAGGGATTGCTAAGATATACCACCTGGCACCATTACATATACTGCCTTGTACGGTTAAGTATCCCTACTAGCACGGTTATATATACTGCCTAGCATGATTAGATATACAGCCTAGCACGGTTATATACATCTCCTAGCATGTTTTGATGTACCGCCTGGCACGGTTAGATATGCTGCGTATCATGGTATATATATAGGGGTAGTAGGACATGATGCCGAATGCACTTATGCCGAAAGACAAGAGGCCGAAGCCAAGAAGCCGAACGGACAAGAAGCCGAACAGTCATGAAGCCGAACGGACAAGAAGCCGAACAGTCATGAAGCCGAACGGACAAGACTCCGAACAGACATAAAGCCAAACGGACAGGATAAGAATGGATATTTTAGTTTCACGACACATTCAGTTTTATGAGGTATAAATAATAAGAACTCGGAAGCATTTTATGCTACTTTTTTATTGGAACAATGTCATTCAAATGTGAAATTATTTAAATGATTATAAATCACAACATAATAATGAAGAAAAACTAACTTTTATTTAACTAAAAATTTAAATGTTTCTTAATAACAAAATAAAAATGGAGAAAAAATAACTAAAATTTAACAATAAATTTGAATGGAGAAAAAAAAAACTTTTATCTAACTGAAAATTGTATGCTAAGGCACGTAAGATACAAAGACCGTCGTGTTTGTTATATGAATTACAAATAGACTTGATTCTTTTGTTGATGGCGTCATATTTTTTGGTTGTTCGTGAAATATCGATTCCCGTAGATGCTTGTTCAATTAGAACTTCATTTGTAGCTTGTTCTTTCCTTATAATTCTAAGAATCTTGGATATTGTGGGATGCACTAGAATAAGTCTTTTTTTGAAAGCCGCATGCCAACCTTCAAGAGAATTTTTAGTGCACAGACCATAATTCTACATCGAAAATAGCCTTCCTTCTCCTTCCTCGTTGAACTACTCCTAACCATGTTCTCTCAAAATAAACTAGAAAGTCGCTTATCATTTCTTCGATTGCGGGATCTAATTGATCAATGAATTTGTCAAATAATTCTTGAATATCTGCTGGTGGAGCAAAAGCAAGAGCCTGCAATTGTTTAATTAGGTGTGTATTATCAGGTTCAGCATACCAGTTTTGCAGTCCAGAGGCTTGAATGTTGCGCCAAATACATTGGCCAGAATGAAAAAAGCAACCTGAAATTGATGTGTTTGGAAAATTTGTCTTAACACTGTTAATTACTGCTTTTTCGAAATTTACTGCTATAGAAGTAGGATCATTTACTCCGCGGTTTTTTAGAAAATTTCACCGTAGGTACGTTCGTGCTTATTACTTGTTATACAATAAACTAAAGGCAATGTCTTGTTTTCCGAAAAAAGTGCATGAATGGTATATAATTGTTTCCCTAATGGGGCAGAGTTGAATGTTCCATCTCGGAACCACGTTTGCTTTTTTGATAAAAGGTCCAAATTTGTTTGGGTAGAATAGATAACAATGGCATCACTTTCGGCTTCATGACTGTTCGGCTTCTTGTCCGTTCGACTTCATGACTGTTCGGCTTCTTGTCCATTTGGCTTCATGACTGTTCGGCTTCCTGTCCGTTCGGCTTCTTGGCTTCGGCCTCTTGTCTTTTGCCATAAGTGCGTTCGGCATCATGTCCGTACACGTATATAGGAGCGTTTGTAGGGTGACGGCCAGATCCCGTAGAAAACGGGAATATTCTGAACTGTGGCCGTCGTTCTTAAAACGATTTTGGCGGGAGAAGCTAACTTAAAAAACCCACCTAACCTATGCTAAAAGCATTGAAAAAACTTCAAATTATTAATTTGAATAGTTAAGTATTGATACATTTGGCATACAGAAGTGTTGCTAATTGCCCCTTTGCTTTTAGATAGTAACTACTATACAGTAGTTATATCCAGTTATATCTGCCTGCCGTTAACGTCGTTGTGAAGTTTTTTCACACAGACAGTCTTCAGCAACCTTACACGGGAGTGAGGAGGAGCAGCTCTCTTTCCCTCTCTCTCATTATTCAAGTGGATTTTAGGATCTATACACACGCTGGATTAACTATTATGGATTTTTCCTCTACCATGGAAATAATTGCACACTAATTCATCGAGGATGGGATCCGGACGCTGCTTAGCGATGATCGTCTGTTGAATGATTTTTTCCACACTCGCCAGAACTGTTATCGCAACAGGGTAAGCATAAGGGGCTTTAATGCTTGTTCTTGCGTTACATATTCTATATGCCAGTGTTTTGAGAATAATTTCAAGTATTTTAATTAATTAAATTCTTACTAGATTGAACCTGTGATTTCAATGCAGTCTATAAATTTATTCAAGTATTTGACAACTCGTTAAATTTGCTAGTTGTTTTACTGATAATTTGAGAGCTGTTGTGATTTAGTGGTGATTTGAGCAAATATTTACGTGAGTGATTTCGTGATTAGTTAATTTCTGTTTTCGGTGATTCGTTGATTTCAAGATTTTGATTTATATGAAAATTGTAGATTTTAGTCAGGCGATTACAGTAATTGATATTTTGATTAGTGTTGAATTTTTGTTGATTTATTTTAGTTACTTTTTGTTAGCGTTGTATTTATTTTTCTGATTTTTCCCGTGGTTGATTCTCCTTTACTTTGTATTTTTTAGCGGATGAGTGAAAGGAAGAAGGTTAAGCACTCGCAGTTGTGAACCTTAAAATCTCTTATAATAGTGCATTTCGAAGACTCGTTTACGTCATTCCACCACCAGCTGCTACAGTGAAATTTATATAATTTTAAATTATGTATTCATAAATGTCTAACCATTTAAATTTAAATTTATTAAATATTTAAAATGCATTTTTTCCATCTCTACCTTTTCACTTAAAAATGCAAGGTTTAATGATATGATCGTGGTCATTACATATTGATTTAATATTTACATATGTAGACCACTCCCCATTTTTCCGCTTGGTCCTTCGAACTTTTGGATTAATATTTTTAAGCACTGGTGTGGAATGTTGGTCGTTTCTAGTTGGGCGGTGTCCGAGTCCCCCTCCTCTCGCGTTGTACGTGTTAGTTTTTTATTTGAAAGTTGATTTATTTGAGGTGTATTGTCTGTTAGTTAAAGATGACGGAATCGGAAAAGCGTGGACGTACTACTATACGCCGTAAGGTTAGTGTATTATATAATAAATTGTGTAATCCTGTTGATTCTTTAGATAAAGCTGAATTGCAAACAGAATTGAGTTTTGTGAGTGAGTACAGTCAAAGATTGCAGACCTTGGATGATTTGATTTTGACTAAAGTTAGACTGGACTCCTTAGTTCCGCAGGAGGATTTGGATAGGCAGGATTCTGAATGTGAGGAATATCATCGTAAAATTAAATTACTGTCAAACAAAATGCAATCTCGACTTGATAATCTCTCCGTACAGATTGATAATAAAACTCCTTGCAGAACTAAAATTGATTTGCCCAAGTTGAATTTGCCTCGGTATTATGCAGATTCTAAGGAAGATAAATTTACATGTAAGCGATTTTTTGAAGTTTTTGAACACTTGACTGCTCCGTATAATATAAATGAAGTCGAGAGGTATAATTTACTTGAGCAGCAATGTCATAGTAGAGCAAAGGCTATGATTAGTTCTATAAAGGTGTCCCAGCAAACTTTTGGTCAGGCTAAACAAACTTTGATCGCAGCATTTGCTGATGAAATGCCTCAGTAGTTTGTCCTCATTAAAGAGTTAACTGACTTGAGGTTTGTTTGGGGCAAGGATGATCCATATATTTTTTATGCTCATATTAAGAAGCTGATTGATGCAGTGATAGAAAATGCTATTGATTTGGACACTGTTATGCTTTATTTTGTGTGGTCTTCATTGCCTACTAAATTTCAAGATATCATAGTTGCGATCACAAATAAGTCTCATCCTACTTTAGATGAGGTCACTGGTAAATTTTTGGAAGCTTGCAGCAGGTATAACGCTCAATTAAACATTAGTAAAGAAAGTCCATGTAAAACCGCAGTGTTGGCTACTAGTTTGAATACTAGTTTAACCAGGAGTTTATGTATGCTTTGTAATGCTAAAGATCACAAAATTGCCAGTTGTACAAAGTACTTGCAAGTATCTGATAAAATAAAGCGATTGAAAGAATTGCACAAGTGCTTTAAATGCTTAAAAGCAGGTCATAATAGTAATGAGTGCAGATTTCAAACGTCAGGTGTATGCTTCAAATGCAAAAAGGGTAAACACTGGAGTTTTTTGTGTAGTTCAAAGCTAACAGATTCTAGTAATAGTAAGCAAACTACCACAAAGGTGGTTAATGTTGTCGAGAGTGTTAATGAAATACCATCAACTGTTACAGCATCTAGTCATTTGGATATTGTTGATTCTTTATTACCATTACTAACAGTGACGACTGAACATGATCGTGTTAAAGTGGATACAGTTTTGGATTCGGGTAGCCAGAATTCCTTTTTTGAGGAAAGTTTAGCAGATTTTTTGAACTTAAAGGTAGTAGATCCTAAGATACATTTGATTATCAAGGGGATTAATGCTAATCAAAAGATTTGTACCAAGTCAGTGAGTTTTCCTTTTAAGATTGGTGATGTAAGTTATGAAATTACTTGTATTTGTATTCCTAAGATTAAAATTCAGATGAAAGCTCCTCATATGTATAAATTAATAGAACTGCTAAGGCAGAATGGTGAAGAGGTTGCTTATGATAAATTCAATGATGTAAACAGAATTCATGACATTGATGATATAAAGCTACTGATAGGTGCAAAGGATTGGCATTGTGTGATGAGCATGGGGAGTGGAGTACTAGGTCAAAAAGACAGACTGACTTCTTTTTACAGAATTAATGATAAACTGATATTAATTGGTTCTATTTTTGACTGGATAAAGAATCTTTCCGATGCAGTAGATACATCTTTGATGTCTCATAGGAAGATTTCTGAAGAAACAAAATCTACTACTTCATACATTGGCACTATGGAGAGTGATTCTGATGGATTTGACTATGAAGTGCCAACACTTGATGGAATATATAATTTTGAAAGCCTGGCAGATATAGCAGAGGTTGCGGATTATTCTCAGTTGGGTCATGATTGTAAGATATTCATAAATATGGAAGAAGAGGATTCTATTGAATGTGTTACTAATGAAACTGAGCAAGAAGTGACAGATTTTATTTTATGCAACATTTACAGAGATTCAAAAAAATTTTATGTCGTACCAATTCCTTTGTTGACTAGATATAAAGATCTTCTTGGATCAAATGAGAGACTTGCTTTCAAGGTTCTGTGCAGTCTGAAGAAGAAATACATGAACAGTAATGTTCTAAAGCGAATTGATGAAGTTTTCCAGTCACAAATTGATTTGGGAATCATTGAAAAAGTTGAAGATTTTGAAGAATATAAAAGGAAATTTCCAAAATATTTCTTCATTAGCCACAGTCCTGTAATTAAAGAGGAAAGAGATACTACGAAAGTAAGAGTTATTTACATGGCGAATCTTGCAGAAAAAAGACATGATGGCAGTAAAGGCATTAGTCTGAATCAATGTATTCACCCAGGTTATAACAAGAATTTTAAAATAAGTGATGCATTGACCATGATGAGGTTTGACAAGTTTATACTTGGATTTGATATTTCAAAAGCCTTTCACAGATTGGCCATTGATGATGAGAATTCCTCAAAATTTCTCTTTTATTGGTTTAAGGATGTTGAATCTAGAGATTTTACACCAGTTGTGTATCGCTCAAAGCGAGTAATATTTGGGATGTCTGTTTCTCCATATCTGTTGCAGTGCTGTCTTTATAAAATGCTAATATTGGAGACAGATGGTGATACTGAAGAAATTCAGGAATTGAAAAAAAGAATCTTCCAAGGCAGTTATGTTGATAATTTTCTAATTGGTTATGCAGATGAAGATGAAGTTGAAATGGTTCACAGGGAAGCCAGTATAATATTTGAGCAGCATAAATTTCCATTGCAGCAGTATGTTACTAATTATTCTCAATTTCAGCTTGACATTGACTGTAAAGTTGGCACAGAGACTCCACAAGAGGTTAAAATTCTTGGCATGTGCTGGGACAGATATAATGATGTACTAAAGGCCACATGTGTTAGATTAAATGTTGAAGCCAATACTCCTAGGCAGATTTTGAGTTCAGTAATGAGTATATTTGATTTGAATAATGCTAACTTGCCTGTTTTAAACAGATGTAAGATCTTCCTCAGGCAATTACAGTCTGATTATGTAGATAAATGGGATACTTCTCTTCATGGTGCTCAGCTAAATGAATGGAGAAACATAGCTTCACAATTCAATAATGGTGAAAGGCTAGAGATACCAAGATATATGGGTAGCAGAAAGTCTAATTTTGATATAATTGTAATGAGTGATGCGAGTAAAAACTTTATTGGATGTGTTATTTACTTGCAGGAGAGAGATTCAAAGTTGGTATCGTTCGTATCTGCCCATAACAAGATTCTGAATAAAAATCTGAAAGGGCGAACTATGCCTGTACTCGAACTCACTGCAGTAGAGTATGCATTGCAAAGGGCTTTTGATCTGTATAAAATTCTCACTTCTTGTATTGTGCCTATTGCAGTTAATGACATAATGTTGTTTTCAGATTCTATGATTACCTTAAGTTGGCTAGCTGATTATGAGAACTTGAGAACAAAGCTTCAAAAGAGAAGTGTATATGTAAATAATAGAATCGCAAATATTGTCGACCTCTGTAAGTCTACACACTCGGTGAAGTTAGCTCACGTAGGATCAAATGAAAATGCTGCAGATTTCACGACCAGATTAGTATCCTTCTCAAAGTTAAGAAACTCTTGTTACTTGACCGGACCCAAGATGTTACGGGAAGATTTAAATTTACTAGAATGGCTTGTAATTCCTAATCCAGGCATGATTAATGATGTGGATATACCCAAGCTGGTTGTAAATAAGGCAAGTGTTGAAGATATGTCAGTTGGTACAGTTGTTGATTTAACTAAGTATTCTTCACTTGACAAAGCAATTAAAGTACTAATGAAAGTTAAGCTTTTCATAAACAAATTAAGATTAAGAATAAATTCTAAGAGCCAGCAGTCAATTGCCTTATTAGATTCAAGCTACAAAAAATGCAGTAATGATTTGCTAAAGCTTGATCAACAGAATTGCTTTCCAGATTTACAAGATTTTTTCACTTCAAAACGGAAAGCAAAAAAGTCTATTCCTGAGCTAGTTAGTAGAATGAATGTACTTTGTGACTCTGATGGTATTCTTAGAGTAAAATGTAAAATGGGAAAGATGTCTAAAGGTATGATGTCGAGAACTCCAATACTCATTAGTAATAATAGTGATTTCGGTAGAATACTGATAATGGACACTCACGTGAAGTTTAATCACTCAGGTACTTACTATGTGCCACATAAATTGAAACCGGCATTTTTTCTGCTCAAGGGATTTTCAACAGTTAAGAAGGTTGTGAATGAATGTTACCACTGTAAACGTTTTAATAGTAGACCAGTTAAAGTTAATGATAATGACTATAGATTGTGGAATGTGAATCCCATAAAGAGGTTTTTTTTTCTGTATGTTTCATTGATTACTTTGGACCATATTTCACAAGGTATGGAAGTGACAAAGTTAAAACCTATGGGGTAATTTTTAAATGTATTTGGTCTCACATGATTAATGTTGAAATAGTGACTTCAGCTGATTCTAAAGGATTTTTATTGGCTTTTCAAAATCATGTTTACAACTATGGTTTGCCTAACAAAGTATTTTCAGATTCTGGCTCAAATCTTGGTGGTGCATTCACATGGATTGAGGAATGTCTGAAAGCAAGTGAGGTGCAGGAATTCTTCAATCAGAGGGGTGTCGATGTCACTGAATTTTCACAGTATCCTCGTGGTTCTCTGAATCGTGGTATTCGAGGTATCATAGAGTCCGGAGTTGGTCTGGTAAGAAAGTTAATACAGGGAGCAATCCATAATAATATTCTAGATTTTCTGGAATTTTCTCATGTAATTAAGCAATGCATATGTTACGCTAATAAGAAACCCATTTCTGAACTCGGCGCATTGAGGGAACAGAATGTGAATGATGATTTTCAGGTGCTGTCACCAGAGTTTTTGAAATTTGGATATGATACACAGGTTATGGAATGTATATATCACGAAGGTCAACTTGATGATTATGACTCTTCTGACTTGGGTAAGGACTTTCGGCGTTTAATTCATATTAAAGAGAAATTGCGTAATAGTTATCACAATGAATTTTTATTTGGATTGCAAGATCAGGCAACTAAATACAGAGGTAAATATTACCCTAAGGAGCACGTTAAAATATCAAAAGGTGACATAGTCTTGATAAAAGGTTCAATGGTTAAGGCTCCCAATTACCCTTTAGCTAGAGTTCTTGATGTTATTTATAATTCTCTTGGTGAGGCTGTTCATGTACAATTGGTCAAGGGTAATAAAAGTGTTGTTTTTAGGGATATATCATCTGTTATTCTTTTGGTTAAAGGTGATGGGTTAAGTGATTCTCATATTGATCAGTTAGATTTAAATCTTGTACCTCAGAGTGATTCTAATGTTGTTTCTAATGACAATATTACAAGAATTCAACGGGGGGCTGCTTTGATTTGTTCTGAGAAGAATAAGCAGCTAGCTCAATCTGGTCTTGTATAGAAATTTAAATTTAAATCCGCGGGGGGCAGATTGAAAAAACTTCAAATTATTAATTTGAATAGTTAAGTATTGATACATTTGGCATACAGAAGTGTCGCTAATTGCCCCTTTGCTTTTAGATAGTAATTACTATACAGTAGTTATATCCAGTTATATCTGCCTGCCGTTAACGTCGTTGTGAAGTTTTTTCACACAGACAGTCTTCAGCAACCTTACACGGGAGTGAGGAGGAGCAGCTCTCTTTCCCTCTCTCTCATTATTCAAGTGGATTTTAGGATCTATACACACGCTGGATTAACTATTATGGATTTTTCCTCTACCATGGAAATAATTGCACACTAATTCATCGAGGATGGGATCCGGACGCTGCTTAGCGATGATCGTCTGTTGAATGATTTTTTCCACACTCGCCAGAACTGTTATCGCAACAGGGTAAGCATAAGGGGCTTTAATGCTTGTTCTTGCGTTACATATTCTATATGCCAGTGTTTTGAGAATAATTTCAAGTATTTTAATTAATTAAATTCTTACTAGATTGAACCTGTGATTTCTATGCAGTCTATAAATTTATTTAAGTATTTGACAACTCGTTAAATTTGCTAGTTGTTTTACTGATAATTTGAGAGCTGTTGTGATTTAGTGGTGATTTGAGCAAATATTTACGTGAGTGATTTCGTGATTAGTTAATTTCTGTTTTCGGTGATTCGTTGATTTCAAGATTTTGATTTATATGAAAATTGTAGATTTTAGTCAGGCGATTACAGTAATTGATATTTTGATTAGTGTTGAATTTTTGTTGATTTATTTTAGTTACTTTTTGTTAGCGTTGTATTTATTGTTCTGATTTTTCCCGTGGTTGATTCCCCTTTACTTTGTATTTTTTAGCGGATGAGTGAAAGGAAGAAGGTTAAGCACTCGCAGTTGTGAACCTTAAAATCTCTTATAATAGTGCATTTCGAAGTCTCGTTTACGTCATTCCACCACCAGCTGCTACAGTGAAATTTATATAATTTTAAATTATGTATTCATAAATGTCTAACCATTTAAATTTATTAAATATTTAAAATGCATTTTTTCCATCTCTACCTTTTCACTTAAAAATGCAAGGTTTAATGATATGATCGTGGTCATTACATATTGATTTTATATTTACATATGTAGACCACTCCCCATTTTTCCGCTAAAGCCGTATCCTTACCCAGGGGGGCTTCGCCCCTCCGGACCCCCCCTTACACAACAGTTTCCTTACCTACGAGTACGACGGGAGAAGCTAACTTAAAAAACCCACCTAACCTATGCTAAAAGCCGTGTCCTTACCCAGGGGGGCTGCACCCCCCCGGAACCCCCCTCCCTCTTACGCAACATAATTAAGATCCGTAGACCATTTCCAAACGTTTTTATTCTAGACAAGATAACAGTCGGAGCGATAATAAGCAAATTAGGACGCTTGGCCGTAGCGCTACAAACTACCCTATATATATATATATATATATATATATATATATATATATATATATATATATATATATATATATATATATATATATATATATATATGTATGTATATATATATATATATATATATATATATATATATATATATATATATATATATATATATATATATATATATATATATATATATATATATATATATATATATATATATATATATATATATATATTTGGGCTCAAGCCATGTCGTCCTGATGGAAGTTCCTATAGGGTAGCTTCCTAGGGTATATTACAACTATGGCGATATTCCCAGAGAATTTACCTTAAGGTACCAGAATTCTAACTCCTGGAGCGAGTATCCCTCGTGAAAGGGATATCGCGACATATCAGAGGACGTATTCTTGACACGCCACATGGCAATCTGCATCCTGGACAGAGATTTCGTCTCGTAGGAGGCGATTGGCAAGAAACGAATTCGGGAAAGAAAAAGGGGAGCCGCTCCCAAGGCTTCCCTATCCTCCGATTCGTATGCGTGCCTGGCGCCAATCCTGGCGCCATCTGTATTCCTTTTTGCGTAGCTTAACAACTCGGTGTTTTTTCCTGTGTTTCTCGCAAATCTTGGATTTATTCTACTTTTCATGGCTTCTCCGTCTTCGTCGGCCTCTGATAAGATGAGTATAATGTCTTTTATGTATAATTGGAGGCTCTTGGTAATTTTTGAGTGATTAATAGGATTAATCTTTGATACAAGAGCCGTAGCCTACCGGAGGCGTCCTGGACGCTGTCGCTCGCTAGGTATAAGTTTAGTTAGTCAGAGCGACATTCCCGGTTGTTTTGCTTTAATAAATTTTAGCTATTTAGCATTACATAGGATTTCCTTTCGTGCTTAGTATTATTTTGGCGAATTATTCGCCATTCTGGCCTACGCTAGGCCATGTGGCATAGTCGTTTGGTCCTAGTACTTCATGCATGATTTTGGTTTTCCGAGTGTAATTAAAATTTTATTGAAGCTTTAGGCTATGTTTTATACATTTAAGACTGTGTGGAATATTTCCAAGATAGTATACGAGTGAGTTTGGGTGATTTAGGTAATCGATTCTCTTGGTGCCTAGGCTAAGTTGCTTATGGAGCCTTAGTATACTTTATCATACTCCCCGGTTGCTTTCTTTTCTTCGGAGAAGGTATGCAATCCCTTTCCCTCTGTTTAAGCCTTGGGCTTATCCCTAAGTGGTTTTTTCCGAATTTATTTTCGATAAAACTATACTGGGGTGTTACTGTACCTTCCTGTTCTTGTAGTAGGGTTCAAAGAGGGACAGAACAACAGAGTTTTTTAGTCTGAGTCTGTGTTTGTCTGGCTTGGGGCAGAGTCTCCCTCGCTGGCCTGACACAGACAAAAGGGGGCTTAGCCTCCTTAGGTCACTACCGAAGGTTTCTGTGGATATGATTCCTTCTTTTGTGATCTACCAGACTAGTCCTTGTTGCTGTTCTCGGGGGAGGATAAGTTTCTTTCCCTGGGAGTAGCAACACCTTCCTTGCTTTGGTGCTCTGGGAGCTGGCAAGCATTGCTGGCCTTCCCCCTTAGATCTCCCTTAGGCTAAGATAAGTTTCTTGGCTGCGGGTGATCTGTCACTAAAGCAAGGTTGGTAGGACCCTCTTGTCCCTTCCCCCTCTTTCTCCGTAATGGCCTAGCCATTACAGTACTGTACGTCGTTCTACATCTGGACCTAGTATAGGTTAGGATGTGGAATTGACTCAACCCCTTGCCGGCCGGCAGAGCTGCCGGCCGGCAAGGATCTTATATTTTTGAGTGCTGCCCGGACTTCTCTTGGTCCCTCATCCATGCCTGCCTGTAGAGCCAGACGGCATTGGTCAGGAAGCCTGAATTAGATTCTCCCCTTCCTTATATACGCTCTTTCGGATTGCCGGGCTTGGAGGTTGTGTACACTCTTATCCCGGCATCCATTCTATTTTTCTTCTAATGCTGTACCCGACCCGGCTGCCGGCCTATGAGGCCGGCAGCCGGGCAGGTGTAGTCCTCTGGTTCTTTTGCTGCCGGCTGGCATCGGTCTTGTACCTTTGCCGGCCGGCTTATGTCAGCTCTTGTCTGTCGGTTACCAAGAGTGTGGCCGGCAGCTGGGTACTACCTTGTGTAGTTGCCGGCCGGCAGCCATTGCCGGCCGACATTGGCTGTTGCTGGCCGGCAGTTGCTGCCGGCCGGCACATGCATTTGAACCAGAGTGCTGCCGTCTTATAGCTGTTAAGTAGTATACTTTAAAGCTAGTTATGGTGTGTGCCGGCCGGCACGTATCCCCCTATACTGTACTAGTATTCTTCAGTATAACATATACAGTAAGAAGAAAACTATGGTAAGGGTTTTGGTACAGCACTGTGTGTTCTAACACTTTTGTATTTTCTTGCACAGTCCTTTGCTGTTGCCCTACAGATAGGAAAGTGAGTTCTTTCCTGTCTATTATCCAGGTTTTTAAAATCATTGCTTAGGTGTGAGCTCCACCTGTTTCCTCTGGAAACTTTGCATTGGTTACTCTAGAAGAGATTAACCATTTGATTTTATTATCTGGAAGGCTGCAGCAATGGGTTGTGAGGGAAACACAAGTGTGTGTCTTTCCTTTCTGAATTGTTATGCTATACTATGCATATCCAGTGATAAATAGTTCACTTGATACTCATGGAAATTTCTTCTCTTTACAGAAGGACACTCCGAAATGCGGAAGTGCTTTCTGCAACGTCCGCAGCAAGAACCTCTGTGGACATGAGTTTTGTAGGAGACACGCAGCATACGCTGTCTCCAAGGGTGATCTCCGGTATTGGGACCCTCAGGTATGTACTGTGTGCACTAACCTGATTACTGAGACCTTTGATTCCCCTAGGACGGAGGAATCAAGGGATATAGCTAGGAAGAAGCTTCGTACCTGGGTAAGGGGCTTCCAAAAGAACACTTCTGGCCCTTATCTTCCAAGTGAGAAGATGAGGGCGTATCTTTTCCCTAAGGCATCAGCTGATGCAGTGATTCCCCAGCCTCAAGAGGAGATCCCCTAAGTTCAGATCCAGGTGGATGCTGAAGTCGCGGTCGCGATGCAAGACATCCAGTTAGATGACAGGATGTCTGATGTGGACGAGTGTCTGGGGGAAGACCTCCTGGCAGAAGCCCAGGATGAAGTTCAAGCCCCAGACGTTGTAGAGGTAGACGTCGACGAGGTGTCGGCTACTCCGGTTCAGATTCCAGAGCCTATTCCCTCAACATCGGCCGGTCTCCCAGTAGAGCTGGGACAGGCCCTCTCTTCTATTGTTGGAATGATCCAACAAATGCAGAAGGAGAATCAGGAGAAGGCGGCTGCAATGGAACTGCGAATGCAGTGCCTTGCAGAATCACATGGGCCCCAGAAAAAGCTCAATGTGAAAGACCTTCCCTTGTGCTCAGATGCTAACCCATGGAGGTATGCTGAGCACATGCCGATGACGACTGGAAAGATTGTCTTCTCGGATAAGCTGGGCTCAGTTCCCCTGGAGGAGGTGGAATTCTGGCCCAGCAAGGCATCATATCCAGACTGTTATGTCCGGCTGAGGAAGGAACCAGCTTCAAAGGAGGAGACAGAGCCGAAGGAGGTCATAGTGATGGACCATGCTAAGGCTCAAGCTCTACTTTCATCCTCGATGAAAGAGAGGGGCTTCTCTAACTCAAAGGTAGCCGCATTGAACAGGAAGCTCCCTTCCTTTGTGGCCTCGCCTACTAGAGCCTTCCCCTTTTTACAGAAAAGGTTTCCTGGCTGTACTAAAAGCAGTCGAGGCCGGCAAGCCTTGCCCCTCCCTAGAGGAGTGTAAACCCTTGTCGCTGGCCCTGCCTATGGACCACAAAGACTGGAAGGACGTCCATCTTACGTTCTCAGTTGGAAAGTTGGAGGCTGATATTGCCGGACGTCAGTTCGGCGAGGACCTCCCTAAGCTGTCTGACTTTCTTTTGCGAAGAGAGTTCGATACAAAAGAAAGACTGGCTGCCTCAATGTCTCTTCAGACTACTCTCGAGACGATGGCAAGTGACCCCAAGGTCCATGAAATGTTCATGGTAGTGGCCAAGACTCATCTGTCCACAGTGACGAAGGACCTTTATGGCTTCGTCAAGGCAAGGAGAGCTTGTAGGGAGTTCGTGTTTACCTCGGCTACGGTGAGGCACGAGCCAAGGAAACTAATCTCCTCCAACATTTGGGGAAAAGACCTTTTCCCTACCGACTTGGTCAAAGAAGTCGTTGATAAGGCCGCCTTGGAGAATAGAAACCTTCTCCAGAAGTGGGGCCTGGCTATCAAAAGAAAGTCTTCCCCGGATGAGGGTCCTCAACCAAAGAGGAAGACTATGAGGACTAGGCTACCGTCTCGGCCAGCCAAGCCTGTTAGACAGCAACTGCAATTGCCATTGCCCCCAGTGCCCCAGATCGTGGCACAAACCCCGACCACTTTTCATTGGGTACCCCAGGCCGTGTCGACACAGTCCACGGCATTCACCCAAGCGTTCGAAGGGCAGTCTACTTCCTTTCGAGCAAAGCCTAGAGGAGCAGCCAGAGGCTCGTCTAGACGCTCCTCAAGGGGAAGGGGATTCAGGGGTGGTCGTGGTCAGGAAGGCAAGACCTCAGGACGGCAGTCCAAGTGAGGTGATACCGGTAGGAGGGAGACTTCTGAAATTTCGGGATCGGTGGACCTTCAATCCCTGGGCCCACAGCCTACTCAAGAATGGACTGGGCGGGAGCTGGTACAGCACTCCACCCCCGTGCCTTCGGTTTTTCCAACACTCCACCCCCGTTATGGAGGAGTATGTTCAAGAACTGTTGGAGAAAAAAGGTGATCCGAAGGGTGAAGCCCATCAATTTCTAAGGGAGGCTGTTTTGTGTTCCCAAGAAAGACTCGGAAAAGCTCAGAGTCATTCTGGACTTGTCGCCACTCAACAAGTTCATAGGGAATTGCAAATTCAAAATGCTAACACTGCAACACATAAGGACCTTACTGCCCAAGAGGGCATATTCCGTCTCTATAGACTTGTCAGACGCCTATTGGCACATTCCATTTAGCCATCGACTCTCCCCCTACCTAGGGTTCAGGCTACAACGAAGACTATACGCCTTCGGAGCCATGCCATTCGGGCTAAACATAGCCCCAAGGATTTTTACGAAGCTTGCGAGCATAGCTCTCAAACAATTACGCCTAAAGGGAGTTCAGGTAGTAGCCTACCTGGATGACTGGTTGGTGTGGGCAGCATCCGAGACAGAATGCTTGCAAGCTTCCAGTCAAGTGATCCAGTTCCTAGAGTACCTAGGCTTCAAGATCAACAGAAAAAAGTCTCGACTTTCTCCATCTCAAAAGTTCCAGTGGCTAGGAATCCACTGGGACCTTTTGTCACACCGTTTCTCCATCCCGGCGAAGAAAAGGAAGGAGATAGCGGGTTCTGTCAAGAGACTTCTAGATTCCGAAAGGATATCAAGACGCGAGCAGGAGAGGGTACTGCGCTCTCTCCAGTTTGCTTCGGTGACAGACCCAGTGCTAAGAGCACAGCTAAAGGATGCAATCGGAGTTTGGAGAAGTTATGCATCAAACGCGCGAAGAGATCTGAGAAGACCAGCCGCTTCGGCTAAGTACTTTTCTCAGGCCTTGGTCCCAAGCCAGACATCTAAAGAAGTCGGTTCTTCTTCAGCCACCTCCCCCGTCGGTGACGATTCACTCAGACGCCTCGAAGGAGGGATGGGGAGGTCACTCTCATCGGAAAAAAAAAAGTCCAGGGGACTTGGTCCAAGCTATTCAAGACCTTTCACATAAAACTTTCTAGAAGCTAGGGCAGTGCTCCTTACCTTAAAGAAAGTCTCCCCGCGTCACTCGATCCACATAAGGTTGGTGATGGACAGCGAGGTAGTTGTGAGATGCTTGAATCGACAAGGATCGAGGTCACCACCTCTTAACCAGGTGATGTTGGCCATCTTCCGATTGGCAGAAAAGAAGAAGTGGTACCTGTCGGCAGTTCACCTTCAAGGTGTCCGCAATGTGACAGCGGACGCTCTATCCAGGTTCACACCGATAGAGTCGGAATGGTCCTTAGATGCAGGATCATTCTCCTTCATTCTGAATCAGTCCCAGAACTGCAGATAGACCTCTTTGCGACGAAAGACAACAAGAAGTTGCCCCTGTACGTGCCCCGTACGAGGACCCCTTAGCGGAAGCAGTGGACGCGATGTCCCTCGACTGGAACAGATGGTCCAAGATTTATCTGTTCCCTCCTCACAACCTTCTGTTGAGGGTCCTCAACAAACTGAAATCCTTCAAGGGGTAGTGGCAATAGTGGCCCACAAGTGGCCGAACAGCGTGTGGTTCCCCCTGGCATTGGAACTGTAGCTGAAGTTTGTACCGCTACCAGATCCAGTTCTGACCCAGCGAGTTCAGAAGTCAACTGTCTGCGCTTCATTACAGAAAACCCGGACCTTGCAGCTCATGATTTTCTCTCCCTAGCGGTGAGAAAGCGTTTTGGGATTTCGAAAGCCAGCATAGACTTCCTTGAGGAATATAAGTGCAAATCTACTAGAAGGCAATATGAGTCATCTTGGAGAAAATGGGTGGCCTTTTGTCAAGGCGAAGAATCCGCAGGAGATCTTGACAGACTTCTGCTTATCTTTCTTCTCCACCTCCATGGTCAAGGATTGGCAGCTAACACGATTTCAGCGTGTAAGTCTGCTTTGACAAGACCCATTCTATATGCCTTCCAGGTCGACCTAGGTAACGAGATCTTTAATAAAGTCCCGAAAGCCTGTGCTAGGCTCAGACCTTCAGCACCTCCAAAGCCCATTTCATGGTCTTTAGACAAGTTCTTCATTTCGCTTCTCTGTTGAGCAATGAAGAGTGTGCGTTAAAGGATTTGACACAAAAAGATATTTTCCTATTTTGCACTCGCGTCCGGGGCCAGGGTTAGTGAGATTGTAGCCCTCTCGAGAGAGGCAGGTCGTGTTCAGTTCCTGGATGGGGGAGAACTGAACCTGTTTCCGGATCCTACGTTTCTCGCCAAGAATGAGTTACCCACCAACAGGTGGGGTCCCTGGAGAATCTGCCCTCTGAAAGAAGATGCATCTCTATGTCCAGTAGAATGCCTAAAGGTCTATCTTCATAGAACTTCAGACTTCAAGGGTGGTCAACTATTCAGGGGAGAAACATCAGGCTCAAATTTATCTCTGAATCAACTCAGAGCGAAAATCACATTTTTTATTCGCAGAGCGGATCCTGACAATACACCCGCAGGTCACGATCCGAGGAAAGTTGCCTCCTCCTTAAATTTCTTTAATTGTATGGATTTTGAACATCTCCGTTCATACACTGGCTGGAAGTCTTCCAGAGTGTTCTTTCGCCACTATGCGAAGCAAGTAGAGGAACTAAAGAGATCTGTGGTAGCAGTGGGTCGCGGTGTTAACCCTACTGTTTAACTCTGCGAGGAACAGTGGTCTTAATTGGGACGATTAATTCCAGGGTGAGTGTGTAGTTACATACTGTACTACAAACTAAGTGAGGGCACTGTGTTGCCCATGTAGACTGTTCCATTTCCGAAGGTGAACCTAGCATAAGTGCAGACATGTGTGCCGAGCGTTTCTAACGCTAATGTCATTGATTTGTAATACAGACTTTTATGACTTTGATACCTCGGTATCTTAAAAGTGGCATTTAATGTTTTTTCTTTCAGACAAACAAGCTCTGTTTACTATCATACTTATGCTTAAAGTTTTGGGTTATCCTCTTCTTATGTATATATATATATATATATATATATATATATATATATATATATATATATATATATATATATATATATATATATATATAATTGTGGTTAACCTGTCTATTTATTGCCTGTCAATAAACTGGTTCTTGAGAACCTTGCGTCTCCTTCACCTGTGTCAATTTATTGGTATAATTGAGCATTCATTCTATGTACCTTATCTGGGATAATTCTAATAGAATTGTTCCTTTATGCAAGCTATGTTGCATTGGTTTTCCTCCTATACGGATATAAAACCTTTGTCCAATACAAGTATTGTGCGGAGAACTGGTCGATATTTCATATTGACGCAGTGGTTCTTTACAAACTATGCTTTACTTAATATAGGGCGAGACCACTATATTAGCTTGCCTGGTATTCATACATAGGTATATGTACTCTTCGAGACTTTTCCAGAGTCTAGTAGGACTCTTCCCTGTAGGGGGCAGGAAGCTCTAACATGGTTTATAGTTAGTTGAAAAGATGTATAACAGTAACATCTTAGGTCTCTAGGTCTAGTCGACCGGGAAAAATTACATCCGGGGAGTACGGCACGTTCTGAGAATCCACAGATACAGTAATGCTCTGGTACACTTCCATCAGGACGACATGGCTCGAGCCCAAAAAACAGATTTTGAGCAAAGCGAAATATCTATTTTTGGGTGAGATGGCCATGTCGTCCTGATGGACCCGCCCTTGCCTTTTTAAGAAAGGGCTGTAGGACCCCTCCCTACATACAGTATCTGTAGCACCTCGTGTACGCTACAAGGAATACAGATGGCGCCAGGATTGGCGCCAGGCACGCATACAAATAGGAGGATAGGGAAGCCTTGGGAGCGGCTCCCCTTTTTCTTTCCCGAATTCGTTTCTTGCCAATCGCCTCCTACGAGACGAAATCTCTGTCCAGGATGCAGATTGCCATGTGGCGTGTCAAGAATACGTCCTCTGATATGTCGCGATATCCCTTTCACGAGGGATACTCGCTCCAGGAGTTAGAATTCTGGTACCTTAAGGTAAATTCTCTGGGAATATCGCCGTAGTTGTAATATACCCTAGGAAGCTACCCTATAGGAACTTCCATCAGGACGACATGGCCATCTCACCCAAAAATAGATTTTTCGCTTCGCTCAAAATCCGTTATATATAGATTTATGTGTGTATTTGTTATGTATTTTATACTGTAATACTATATGCGGTACAAGTATTAAGAGTAATGTTGCACAGTATTGCATTAATAAAACATGTTTCAGCATAGTTTATAAATGTAGTAGCGTATGTTATGAAGAGTTTTATCATTTATGAATTGTCTCAAAGTTAGAGAGTGATTCTTCTTACTTTTGTATTACAGTAGAATCCAGTCTTTTTAATAGTTATCCTTTTATGTTTGTGTACAAGTCTGTTAGAGATCATCAGAGTTGTAAGCCTTTAAGCATTAAATTTATTTTACCAATACATTTTCTCATTTAACCCTACCAAGGAGGATTTGGCGAGATCAGACGAGATATAGAACAGCACTAATGTATGAACTACTATTATTACAGGTATATTTGAGGGTAGGTAGTAATTAACATTGATGACAAACACCATATCTAACATTTGACGACAGACGAGACGAAACCCATGCAGAGAAGCAGTAGCAGAAGAGCCTAGGATGTCAAGAAAGAATCAAACATCATTCATTATTATTGCTTGTTAAAACCAAGTAAGCTAGGATTGAAATTTGTTACCAGCAGGCATTATGTGGTAAATATTTACCGTCAGCCAATGATAACTTATATAAAAACAGAAAGTGTAGATCTACTAAAGTTAGTTGCATAAACACACCAAAGGTGCAAATAACATAGGAATTAGCCAAGAATTGACTTTGTTTAGAAAGTTGTTACAAGTTAATTTTGTAGATTTCATTCACATCAAAATATGTCTGGACATTGAGGAGCCTGAGAAATCCAGCATTTTTGCAAAACCCAATCCTATAGGAACACAAAGGCAACAGTGGTGTGAGGAGTTTAAGATATATCTATAAGCATGCGGTAGTATGAAAGATGCACAAAAGAAGGCGTTATTATTGAACACAGCCAGGAGAAAGGTTCGGCAAGTGTTTAAGATATTACAACCTACCGATGATACCAGTGAAGCTGTGATTAAGGCTCTTAATACATATTTTGCCCACCGGGTCAATAATTTTTTTGAAAGGTATCAATTTACAGCACATGCATATCAGAAAGATCATGAAAGCCTAGATGTATTTGTGACTGGACTTAAGAACTTAGCTGTTTCATGTGAATTTATAGAGTTAGAAAATATTATCATAGATCAAGTTATTGCCAATTGCACATCACAAGGGCTAAGAAAAAATTTACTACACGATAAAGATTTAACACTAGAGAAAGTATTGAATAAAGGCAGAGCTTTAGAAACATCAAATAGGCAAAGCAACATAATAGGTAATTCTACAAGCATAAGAATGGAAAATTCTAGAATTAGTAAGATAGGCTCAAAGTTGAAAGAACATGAGAGCCAGAGAAAGAATACATCAAAACCTAGTCATAATAAATTGTCAAACTCTAATGTTCACGAATATCAGAATCAGACCTATACATAGAAACAACAGGAATAACCCACATGCTATAGGTGTTGTAAAACTGATCATCTTGCATATGAAGCAAAGAAATGACCTACTATGGGACAGACATGCCAGCATTGTAGAAAGATGCGCCATTTCTTAAATGTTTGTAGATTCACTAAGCAATACGCAAAGAAAATAAATGCAGCAGTTGATACTATAGGCCAAGAGAATAATGTGGAAAATGTTCATGATAATCAGGATAGGTCAGAAACTAGTTTTGCGTTCCGCATTAATTCTATCAACAAAGGTGCAAAGAAATATATATTGGTAGAAGTTATCATAAATGGTAAACCAATTTTAATGTAAGTTGACACAGCGGGTGATGTATCAATTACGTCTAAAAAAAAAAAACAGCTAAAACCATTCCTAATTTGTTATAAGAAGGTACAAATAGAGTTTTGAAAGGTTATAAGGGTTTTGATATTCATGTAATAGGTGCTTTGAACATAGCAGTACACTATAGAGATCAGAAGTTAGATAGAATGCCATTAACTGTAGTTGAAGGTAAAGGACAATTTTACTGGGTTTGGATTGGTTACAGTATTTGAAATTAGATTGGTTTAGTATTTTAAAGGTTACAGATACAGAAGATGAACACAAGAATAGAGTGTCTGTGGATAATATTCTATTAGAGTCTCAAGATGTATTTGAAGATAAAGTTAGTACAGTAAAGAATGCAAAAGCAATTCTAGTTTTTAAATCAGATAGTACTCCTTTATTTTTTTACTCCAGAACGAGTACCATATGCATTGAAAAGTGCAGTTGAGACAAATAAAAAAGTTAGAAAGTAAAGGTTCGTGGGAAAAAGTTACATACTCAGACTAGCTCAACAGCTATTACCAAATCCGAAAGACATGTTTGCAACTATGTCAGGATATAATGTATTTTCTGTTAGATCGTAGACAACATCTCAACAGCTTCCCATGGCTGAAAATTCACAGTAAATACATTTTTTAGGTTTGTAGAGGCCAAAGAGATTGCCTTATGGAGTAGCAAGTAGTCCAACTATATGGCAGCAAACTATGGATAAGATGTTTCCAGGAATGCAAGGGATATTCATTTGCATAGATGATATTTTAGTCTCAGGTAAAGATAAAAGAGAACATGGAAAAAAGATTATAGGCAGTTCTGAACAAGTTGAAGGAACACAATATTAGAGTAAATAAGAGCAAATGTATTTTAGAAATTGATTCAGTGGAATTCTTAGGTTTTGTAATTAATGGTAAATGTATTCACAAGAAAAGGAGAAAATTAAAGCAGTGAAATCAACAAGGGTACCAGAAAATTTTAAAGAATTACAATCATTTTTAGGTTTAGTAACATTCTATGGAAATTTAATTCAGAATTTATCTATAATCGCACATCCCTTGTTTAATTTGTTGAATGAGGGTGTAGAGTGAAATTGGACAAATGATTGTCAGGAATATTCTGAAAGAATCAAGAAAGGAAATAACATTACCTACATTTCTAGTACATTTTCAAATGGATTTAACAGTTAAATTCGTTTGTGATGCACCGAACATAGGTTTAAGTGTAGTATTATCTCATGTAATGCCAGATGGAACAGAAAAGCCAATCGCTTTTGCTTCTAGAGTTTTGAACAAGACAAAAAGGAATTACTTTCAAATAGAAAAAGAAGGTTCAGCATTAGTGTATGGAGTTAAGAAATTTCATATATATCTTTATGGAAGGAAGTTCACACTTGTTACAGATCTTAAACTTCTATTAGCAATATTTAGTCCAAAAGCAAGTTTACCGACTTTAGTAGCTGCAAGAATACAACGTAGGGCAATTACGTTAGCCTCATATCATTATGATTGAGAATATCGTCCGTCATCAGAGATTGGTAATGCAGATGCTTTATCTAGAGTTCCAGTAGACAAAGCAGCAGAAAAATATGATGACAGTATATTGCTAGTTTCAGTATATGATGTACCCATTAAATCCAAGGATATTGCACACAATATCAAGAAATACCCAATACTTAGTAAGGTTTTAGAGAGGTTGATGAAAGGTAGGAACTTATGTGGAAATGAGGAAAATTGCAAAGCCGTTGAAAATATATAGAGTGAATTGAGCATAGTACAAGGTTGTATAATGAAAGGGTCAAGAGTAATTACTCTTAGTTCACTGAGGAATAAGGTTTTGTCTGAATTACATGCTGGTCGCCAAGGTATTGTCTGATCAAAGTCTATTGCGAGGACATTTGTGTGGTGTAGAGATATTGAATTAGAGATATAGAATTATTTGTCAGCAATTGTATGAATTGTATTACGCAACAGAACAATCCTCAATTTGCTAGAATGCACCCATGGGAGTTACTCAGGTATCCATGGTAACGAGTGCACATAGGTTTTACAGGATCTTTCTTAGGTTATTTTTTTTTTTTTTTTTTTGATAGTTGTAGGTGCTTACAGTAAGTGGCTATAAGTAATCCCAATGGAGACAACAACTTCTTACGCAACTGAAATAGATTTAATGAAATTTTTTTCTATACATGGTATTACAGAAAGAATTGTAACTGATAATGGTCCAAAGTTTACCTAATAAGACTTTAATGAGTTTTGTAATGTGAATGGTATTAACCATACATTTTCAGTAACGTATCATCCTTCCACGAATGGAGAGGCTGAAAGATTAGTTCAAACATTTAAGCATAACATGAAGCAAAAAAAAAAAAAGAAAATGCAAATAGCATAATTTTTCATGAGTCAAAGTTTTTTTTATTGTCTCATAGAACAGCACTGCACAGCACAAGAGGTGTGACACCGTTTTTTTCCCCACAGCACAAGAGGTGTGACACCTTTTCTTTTTTTTTTTTTTGTCTTTTTTCTTTTTGATGGGGGAGGAAGATTAGGTGTAAGTTAGATTTGTTGTATCCAAGTTTGCAAAGTCATTTTGAAGAAAAATGTGTACAAGGGCTGCTTAGGGTGCTTCTATGAACCGTATGATACACAGCCTATAGTCAGGGGCGTAGGAGCGTCTTTTCATGTAGGAAAGGGAGAAGGGGGGGGGGGGGGAGGGCTAAAGTTTGAAATGGAACCGACAGTTGGGTTTGGTCTGGGGGGGGGGAGTTCCCCCAGAAAAAGGTTTTACGAGTAAACACTCTTGAATGCGATTTCCTGGCATCTGACAGCAGATTGTAGCAACAAAATTATTTTTTGGACGACTTTAAGTGACCAATTACAATTTGTAAACATAGACCATCATAAGATACTAGTAGACCTACTCGATGAATTTACCAAAAGCATGCTAACGATCTAGTTCTTTGCTATAATCTCATTCCAATATCGATCAAGTTAGGGCTATCAGTTTTCTAATCTTACCATGTGTTACTTACTATTTGTATCTATCATTTTGTGGCGGGATGTTGCAAAACAACCCCCACACCCTTGAATCACTCTAACTGACAATTGTCCCACAACACAAACTTTTCCCTTACTTTATCAACCGGACTCTTGGACAGAAGGAAAATTGAAACAAAACATAACCTTAAAGCTATATTACCTTACAAACTAAAATAATTAACACCAAAAGCATCCACATTCAAAATACTTAAAACTGATCAAACTTAATATTAAATATGCAAAAACCAAAACACCAAAAAAACCCTAACAAACTTAAAATTTAATAAACCACAACCAATATGTATATATTATTTTATAGGACACTGACACTGTCCTCAGCACAAGCCACACTGTCTTTAATGGCAAACTACCAGTACCACCACTTGGTGGTCAACTATTCCACTGGGTGGCAATTTGTACACACTACTTCCCTGATTGGGGTCATTGTTATCATCATCATCATATTCATCATCATCATCATCAGCAATCCTAATTCAAAGGCCAAGTCATCATCCGTTCAGAAATCCAAAAAACAGTCCAAAAGAAAAATCGTATACAGGCCAGGTCATCAACAGTTGAGCAATCAAATAGCAAAGTCTAAATGCAATCCTTTATTACAGGCCTGGTCATCAACAATAATCCGCTTTCAAAACTTGAGTCTCTCCAAAGGAGAAATCACGGCTCAGAAAATCAAAAATCACTTCCTCGCTGGTAAAGAAAAATAATAATTCCAGCGTTCACACAACTGACTCAGGACGCAGTCAATCAAAAAAAGCATTCGCTCCGAAACATTCACCACTGTCGTAACCTAACTAAGAAATGTAAACAAACAATCTCATTTAAACCAACAGTCTTTCTCACCACAAACGATCGTTAACCTAACTACTTTCGCTCGCTAACACAATCTCTCTCTCTCTCTCTCTCTCTCTCTCTCTCTCTCTCTCTCTATCTCTCTCTCTCTCTCTCTCTCTCTCTCTCTCTCTCTCTCTCTCTCTCTCTCTCTCTCTCTCTCACAGGATTTGGCAAAAAAAAAAAATAAAAATAAAGCAAAAATAAATCCTCCACAATTTGTTTTTCAGTTCCAGTTTTCACTTTGAATTCTTAACGGCTTTTATATTTTTAGTTTCCTCTAATTTCTAATTTACAGAAGACAATTATCTAATGTTTTAATTGATGAGTATGTTATTTGTCGTTGGTTTTAAACTATGGTGATAAGATGTGAAGAATAAACCTTACAAACAGAGAAGTACCCCATAGATTTGATAACACTTCAATAGTCATAAAAAATCAATGCTTTTAAAATGTCTTACCATATAGGACAACAATATATATATATATATATATATATATATATATATATATATATATATATATATATATATATATATATATATATATATATATACAAGAGATGAAATAAATAAATTGGGATATGATATGACTTAGCAAAATTAGAAGAACTGGGGAAGCTTATATAGACTTGAAAGAGGGTCATATCTTTCACTTCAAAGGACATGAAAGGAATAAAGGAAATGGAGTGGGGTTTTTTATTAATAAAAATCGTGCAGGTGGCGTAGAAAAATCTTATAGTATCAGTGATAGAATTTGCATTTGCTTATGGCGATTTCTATGTTAAGTAGGTCATAAGAAGCAAGGAAAATCGGCTCTAGGAAAATTTGGAGTAGGCCCAAGAAATGACAGATGAGACATCTTTGTAGAATTTGCTGAAAAAAAAATTATCTAAAAATCATCAACACCCTTTATTCTCAGTAAAAAAGTTAATCTATTTAGAGAAGTAAGTCTTTAATAAATTAAAGTTATGTGACCATAGTATTGTGAGAAGTAAAATTTGTCCGGAAAGATAAAAGGTAATTTCAAGAAAGAAAATAAACAGTGCTGTAATAAAAGAGAAGTACGATAAGTTTAGTTTAGCAATGCAAAATAGGCCCTCCTAGCTACTTGACGAAATGGAAGGATACGAGGAGGAAATTAATAGTAATTTAACCAAATTTGTTTTGTAGTCAGCACAAGAGCTAGGTGGAAAATTTTTAAACAAGATAAAGGAAAATTAACCGAAAACACAAAAATCTAAAAAAGAAAAGATTGAAAATGAGGGTAAAATCTAAGCAAGATGAAATTTAATTAGCAAAAATCATAAACAAACTAAAAGCATGACATTCATTAACACAATCAGACCAAATTTATGAAAAGGCCAAAGAAAAGAAGAATCAACAAATTGATGAAAAGAAGACTTGGAACGAGGTACAACAAATGTTTGCTTTAAAGGATGAAAATGGAAAAATTTTCCACAATAGAGATGGAGTGATTTCTATACAATGCTATACAATACTGATATAAGAAATGTATTCACCAATAGAAATAATGAAACATCTGAGCCGGTACCGAAAGTAACAGTAAAAGGATAGAAAGCATTAAGAGGCATGAAAAGAGGCAAAGCAAAAGAAGATGGCCTAAAAATGATTTGATAATAGATGGAGGAGATTTCATGGAGGAAAATTTCGCTGAACTTACACAAAATGTTGGCAAGACTGCTCTATACCTTCATTTTAGAAGAAATATAATTTTATTTCACTAAAAGAGAGATATAAAAGACCTAATAAAATACCACTAAATAAGTTTATTCTTCTAAGTATATGAAATATTTACAATTATCATATTAGGCAAAACGGGAGAAAAGCTAGACTTTAATCAGCTAAGAGAGCAGGCAGGTTTCAGAAGTGGACATTGAACAACTTACCAGATCCTTGTAATTAACCAGCTATTGGAAAAAAAAAAAAAACTGAGTATGACAAACCAATATATATGGCATTTAAAGACTATGAGAAAGCTGTTGGCATTTAAAAACTGTGAAAAGGCCTTTGGCATTTAAAGACTATGAGAATACTTTTGGCATTAAAAGACAATGAGATCTCTTTTTATTCTGTCAAAACTTTAGCAGTAATGAAAGTCCCTCAAAGACGAGGTATAAATGATACATGTTACAACTCTTGAAAATATCTATACGAGTTGTGAGAAAAATCCACTTGACTAAAGGAGTTAGACAAGGAGACCCTATCTCTCTTCACTTATACAGAACGTTCCTAGAAGAACGTTTTAAGAATTTAGACTGAGAAAATATAGGAATTATTATGAATGGGAAATACCTTAAAATCCTAAGATTCAAAGATGACTTAGTTTTATTAAGTGAATCAGGGAAGTTATTGCAAAAGATGATAGAACTTTTGAATAGAAAAAGCTGAAATGTATTACTGAAAATGAATATGAGAAAAACTAAGATAACATTCAATGAAAATACAGAGAGACAACTAATAAGTTAAGGACAAACCTCTACAGACTGTTAATGATTATACGTAGTTAGGGCACACAGAAAGTGTTTCCCAAGGATATCACACCAAAATTAAAAAAAAGGATAAGCATGGGATGGAGAGCTTTTGGTATACAAACGATAATGGAAAATAAAATGCATCTTTCTCTAAAACGAAAATTATTAGATGGTCCTACTAGTATTAACTTGTGTATCAGAAACTTGGAGCCTAACTAATACCCTAGAAAATAAGCTAGTTATAACTCAAAGAACTATGGAAAGAGTAATGATAGGAATAACAATAAGAGGCAGAAAAAGAGCTACATGGATACGAAAGCAAACTAAAGTAGAGGATATTCTAACAACATGTAAGAAAATCAAATGGACATGGGCAGGACATAAAATAAGAAAGACAGGTGATATATGGGGTAAAAAGAATGACAGAATGGTTCCTTATAGATTGCAAGGCAGAGTTGCCACATAAACAGATTTCACCACCACTCTTCTCGAACTATGGTGTGTGTTTTTTTACTAGAGATGATACATAATGCTACACTATGAATAAAACAAGATTTATCATTAAAAAAAAAATGTGCTCATGGTTTTTCTATTTTCATTTATGCTAATGATTATGTTGTATTTCCACCCTTCTAAGGAGAATTTGGAATCTAACAATCTGGTAACGCAAACTCAAGTCTTCAAAACAATTGTAGCAGTCTGTCACCATATGTAACACAAGGAGCTTATGATGAATGTATTGCCCTTCAAGCATAAACTATCATACTGGTGCATTTTTCCTCCCATATATCGATGCAAAGTTAAGGTAAGGCTGTATATTGAATGTATATATCAAAGTCCTCGATTATACATTGAAACAGTGCCTAATAGATGCTAAGGCCACTTCGAGAGGCCCTTATTTTACTAATGTGAGTGCAAACTTGTACCTCTAGTATTAAAAATCCCATTAAATGCCGAACAAATAAGAGCATCTCTTTCTGACCATAACTCAATAAAGTATGAGGAAAATGTGACTGTTAACAATCCTAAAACAATATACATCCATCACTTTCCCTCTCCCCTCCTAGTTTAGTCCTAGGAACAGGTCATATTTCGGATGCTTGTCTTTCACATATTCTGTAAGTTATATTTGGAAAATTATGTATACTAAAAATACACAGCCTAACGTTAACTTGCATTTTGTAAATGAACAAGCAGCAAGCTATACGAGTATATGTATGAACAATAATATACAGTAGGTAGTCTAATGATCAATATGATTTAATATAGATCTATGGGAAATTACTAGGTGAATAATGTTAGACCAATTATTGGATATTTTTTATAGTAACACGTGAACCTTCCGAAATACCTAAACCCCATAGAGTTTTTTTTAGCTAATTAGTAGGGTGCGTCCGCAATAGATGTCTTTGTTGGGCAAATAAGAAAGCGTTAGCACAATGGCGGTAACATCCGTGCCCCGCCATCATTACCTTTTATCATTTGGTGGTTACATGACTCCACGCAATTAGCAATTCGACGCATGCAAAAATACAGTAGAAGCCTTACATAGGAGGTGGCAAAACTTCATTGGAAGAGCTTATGTTGAACTTTATGGAATACTCGAAGAGTTATGAAAGGAGGAGCAGCCAGACGACAATCGAATTGAACATGCTCATCGAGGTGTGAAATACCCTAAACAAAGAAGACGAAAAATTATTAACGAAGAGTAAATGTGAACAATAAAACCTTTTAGACCATATTCATGGAATAACGCAAAATTTATCTCCTTATCGATTAACACATTTTTTGAATATTTTTCAACAAGTTTTAGCATAAACAGTTAAACACTTTTGCTCATACAATGTCATCTGACGTTTCATTTAGTTGTAAACCTTTGTTTTTATCATTTCTATTTATTACATCCATTGTTTTGTTATTATTATTATTATTATTATTATTATTATTATTGCTGTTGTTGTTGTTGTTGTTGTTGTTATGATTATTAAATAATAATTGATTGTTATCATATACTGCACTTTGCGTGTTTTCTCTCAGAATAAAACATGAGAGAAATGTCTTCACACTTTAGCTAGGGAAACTCGTACCTTGAAGATCTCTCTGCTTCTGCGTTTCCCAAAGAAGGAAGAATCTGGGACCTCTTCGCCTCAACCAATGTCAACTCTTCAAAGAAAACTTCAGGAGTAGGAATATATGAAAGGTCTTTCAAATTCCTACTTCCTAAAACAATTAAGCTTCTGCAAGAAGAATTTGAAATTTATTTACCTGGTGAGTGAACGTGCAAGACAACAGATGCCTTAGTATATAGCTCAAATGCTAATGCTTCCATATAACAAACAAACCATCATATGAAATGAAAAGAAATACAATAGTTTGATAAATTTTAAGGGGTTATGACCATCTGCAACACTATTATTAAAAACTTATCTTAACAAGAACACTAATGTAATGATTGATATTGGGAAACAGATATTACAAAACACAAATTAACAATCATTATCGAGCATTTTCTCTCTCGCTGCAACTAGTATGGCAAGATGACCTACTAATATGCACTTCTCTCGTTGAATCCAGACAATGAATGGAAAACCTCATGTCGACATACATTGGAAATATTAGCAGTATCTAGACGTCATACAAAGGTACAGGATTTGCTATTGATAGGTATGCTGTTGTATTTCAGAATTAAAAAAAAAAAAAAAAAAATATTAGGTTACGTCTCGCCATGCGGACTTTCCGTCATTCCAACTATCTGCTATCAGCATGTTGGGGACTGATTTCCATAGAGGGTGATGCATGGATGCAACTAAATCATTGATATATGTCATTTGCTGGCAGTTTTTATGGCGACCCCGTTAATAACATCTGTTGAGGCCGGGCCCTTACTTATTAGATGGATCTCGCTTTTACCACTTTAGGTTTTTATAGATCACGTCAACGACGTCAAGTCACAAGTTATTCTCACGACTACCAGGCAAGAAAAGGAAAATTAACGTGTTTTCTTTATAAATACAGAAATCTCAGATAAAGAAAGTATGGATTAAAGTTAAGAAAAAAAAAGCTGCTTCCGTGACGATAAATGCAATCAAGCTGGTAATTGAAATGCAGTTATAAAAAAAGTTGCAAGACAATAGTTCAATTCTATTAAAAAGAAATAATAGGAAATATCCCTAAAGGCAATTAGGTACAAATCCAAGAACCTCTGCTTGTTCTGCATATACATAATAATGATATTCTATGAATACTGTGTAAGGAATGTCCCAGCGGGAGAACATTGACTTTATACGCTAAAACTCAGGGACAGTTGAATTGTAGTTTTTGTTTAGGTTAAATACGAGTTTATTTTGCAATATATCTTCAGTTTTATATAACTGTCCTTTGGTTTGGAGTGAATTATGTGTTTTATATGATTTTATTGCAATATTTTTTTTTATTTATTGTTTTATAATTGAAATAATAATAATAATAATAATAATAATAATAATAATAATAATAATAATAATAATGATTATGCAAGGTTCATTAAAGATAATGGCTGACTTAGTGGCGTTAATTGTTTTACACCTTTTCTATTCAAAGTGGTACTTCAGACATAGTTGCCGGGCTTCCTCGGACGGGACATTGGTATTGGTAGACCACATCTTCAGACTGTCCTGCATGGGAGGGGATAGTTTATTTTTCATATTTAAAACCTTAGTTTTAGTGTTTTGATAATAGATCACGAAGATAATCTCTATGGTATATTGTACGGAAAAAACGTTATTCCGTACAATGTCCATTATGGGTTTTAAGTCTTGCTTTGTTGGTAATAATTCTTCTTCACCCAAGGGGTTACCTACTGCACTGTAATCGTTCAGTGGCCACTTTCCTCTTGGTATGGGTATGGTAAGCAGCCCTTCTAGGAGAAGGACACTCCAAAATCAATTCATTGTTCTCTAGTCTTGGGTAGTGCCATAGCCTCTGTACCATGGACTTCCACTGTCTTGGGTTACAGTTCTCTTGCTTGAGGGTGCAATCGGGCACACTATTCTGTCTTACTTTTTTTCCTCTTGTTTTGTTAAAGCTTTTATAGTTTATATAGGAAATATTTATTTCAATATTGTTACTGTGCTTGAAATATTTTTTCCTCGTTTCCTTTCCTCACTGAGCTATTTTCCCTGTGGGAGCCTCTGGGCTTATAGCATCCTGCTTTTCCAACTAGGGTTGTAGCTTGGCAAGTAATAATAATAATAATAATAGCAGTGCATGATTCCTTGATAGTAAATATTTATTTTTGGTGTGCTGGTCGTGTCGTGCTGTTCCTCCTCATACCAGGTGTCAAGAGCTTTCTTGGTCTCTTAATTAACCTGTCTATTGGGATACCAGTTGTTCACAAGTACCTTTGGTATACTATCCAATTCCTTATGAGTGGCCTTCCAGGAGGAGTAACAAGAGATCCCTCTTCACGAAGAACATGGTGGTGGAGGCCTTGTATATGGCGGGGAATTTGCTGTCACGGTTGAGATAAAGTTCAAGGTTCGTTAGTTTATTTTCGATGAACGTACAGATTTCAGCCTGGACATCCAGGATTGGGAGTCGTCCGTTGTTTCTGTGTTCCAGCGAAAAAAAAACAGGGAACTTCACTCCTCAAAGATGTGGCGGATTTCCTCGATGTCCCAAGAGGAAGTAGCCTTAACGAAGGTAACGTCAATATATCTCACATAGAGTCGACGTGTACACGAGAAAACGTGTTCTTCTCTAACTCCCGTGTACATGCTTGAGAAAAGGACACACAGAGGTGATCCCATGGGGACGTCTCCTTTTGAATACATGTATGTCCCCAGTGAGTCGTGAAGGAGGCCTTCATTTGGCCTATATCCAGGAGCACACGAAGTGACTTTTATTCTTCTTCTTCTTCTTCTTCTTCTTCATTATGACAGTTTATTGACCAATCTTGAAATAAATTTATATTAGTTTCAAGAATATACATTGCTAATCATTATCTTTAGCTCTTCAAAAAAGAAGTTAAAATGTTTTCATGAAATAAATATATTAGTCTTAATTGAATATTTATAATTCTATAAGTGCACCAAAAGAAATCTTTCATGCGTTTATTGCCATTATATTTTACGTATTTCCATACATGAGTGCCAAAGGAATGCCTTCGATTTAATTTGCGATTCATGGATATATTAGCAGTACTGACTTACTTTGAAAAAAAAATTACTTGATCAGCGTTATGGATATATACCGTATATAATTTGGACGTCATGCAAAATGTTTTTTATTCTTGAGTAGTTTAAGATGAAATGTTTCATCGTATACTATTCATCATTAGAATAAGATGAATTGATAAAATATAATTTAAGAGGGAACATTCAAAAAGTTATTTAAGATGAATTATTCAGCAAAAGATTTAGGTGAAAAACGCAAGTAATTTCGTTAATCGGCCCCCGGGGAAAACGTTGAAATGTTCGGTCTATGTTCCCACTTCTATTACTGGCCATTTTAGAGAATTGCGCTTCAAACAGATATAGCTTCAATATTCTTTTGCAACTATAAAGCTTTATTCATTTAAAACAATCGTTACATCACTTTTTCTCTTACACTTTAATAAGGAACTCTATTTGCAGATACCACATGAGAAATTAAGAAGCGTATGGGTTAAGTATTTGAAATAGCGAGTAGCAACCAAACAAATGTTATCTTCAATTGGATTTAAGACAAATTTATATTTTCTTTTTACCTCGCATGAAGTATATTTGATAGAAGGTGACGCAATTGCTAAAATTGGAAAGTTTGGTTATTCCCTTTTTCCATGTGTTACAAAGGGTTGCTGCTCGAAGATCTGCAATAACTTCAATTGCAACATGGTATCACTCACTACGCCGTCTTTACGGTGACTGACAAGGACAGCGAGAAATATTCTCTCTCTCCTCCAAGTCTTTCACTATTCCTGTTTCTCCTTCCTGTCTTCTGATTGAATGTCCCAGTCTTGTGTGTATCAGAGAACCACTCCAGTCTGAACCTCTTCTATGGAACATTTTCATGAAGCTAGTGGCATTTTTAAATTCATATTAGAAGCTGGCCTCCTTACTCATTTTTAAATGTATTAAATTTTAAAAGTTTCATTGGTAAGTTATTTATTTTGCTTTTATTTTTAGTTTCTTATCTGAGCTATGAATTTTTAATTGAGCAAGTTTAAATCGGCATCAATGCACATAAGTTAGGATGCCAGATAATTTAAAATCATTAACTCCTTTCTTCGGTTCAAATGGACAATACATCACAGACTCGATAACCAACAAATATATGGAGAAACTCCTTACTTCTGGGATTCTTGTTATTCAGATGGTCTTAATATTCTGCTCATGATCAAGGGAGGATCAGATATTAGTGCAACACGATCTTTAAAATAATGTGTGACTGAAACTACGATGGGTCAC
>NC_090743.1:88632180-88652180 GCF_036898095.1 Palaemon carinicauda | reverse complement strand
AAAATATGATCATAACATTTTATTTCTTGCTAAATCTCTTTCTCTATTTTCAATCACCAGACAATTTTATTATTCTGCTGGTCACCATTTATATAACAAATGGAGAGTTAATTCCAAGTGTTTAGAAGCTTTCTCTTACTGCGTTTGTTCTTAGGATTAGACGAGCTAAAGACGTTGAAATTAAACTGAATGAAAGAAAACATAAATTTCCCAAGAGACTAACTACAAATTGATTTATTCTTTTATTATTTTTCTTTGTTTTTATGGGTTGTTAATATATTGATGGAACACTTCTTTACCTAATTTCTCTGTATTATGATACATTAAATTAAGAATATACTGATGGTAATAATGAAGGTGAATATGTTACACAATATCTGGTGCCTTAGGACGACTTTCGGTAAGAAATATACGATACGGAAAAAGGAATCAAATTATCGTGTACTGTAAGTATTATAGAATGAAACAGAGCCAGAAACTCCAAAGGGGATCAACAACATTCCTTTGGCACCCTTATACCATGTTACTCACAGGAGACTGACAGCAGAAGGGGGAGAATAATAATTCGAAGAGAAAGGGATTGTAAAATTGAGCAGTGTCGGGATGTAACAAACATTGTTTATCCTGTGTCATAGATAGAATTCCAATGTAGACAAACTTGAAAAATAAATGTTTTTACCTATTTCGTGTATTTTTTAATTCAGTAGGTATCCAGAACTGATATTTTTATAGTTACACGGCTTCAGGTGAAGCAATATGTTTTCGCTCTTAGAACAAACAGGAAAAGCTTCCACTCTGCATAATTCCAAAGAATCTACTATCTTATTCAATATATAGAAATGACCTTATAGTTTTGCTAAAGAAAGAATGTAAACTCAATAATCGCAAAGAACATAGATATCAGGAATATATTCCTATATATCCAGTAATACTTTGGCAATGAGTCTCTATTCCTTCAAAGATATCAACAGCGGGATTTTATGATCAAGTTATAAAAGGCGGCCATAATTATGAGCACTTTTGACCAATGAATTTCGTAAAAATTTATTTTCCTAGTTAATATTTTTGTTCAACATTTATTTTATGATAGACTACTAGTGGATAGATAATTACCAAATTCATATCCAAGCTACGTTAAAAATGCAATATTATGTTTCCGATATAGTAGATTCAAAATTATTGAATCTATGTTTTCATTATTATAGATACTGTATGGAAAATATTTGTGCAATATGAGTATGGATAAGGCTCACCATCCATGATATGGATTCAGACAAGAAGATCTCCGAGGAGGATTGTTCGAATTTGTGAGAGGTTTATCAAACAAAAGAGGAAAAAGTCATATAACCAATACCTGGAATGAAAAGTTTTCTTTAAGATTTGATTATTTCCTTATTTTGCGTTTCTGAATGAGATATGGAAGGTATTTTATGTCAGTCTAAATCTTATGGACTACGTAATGAATTATATTTTCACTTATATTATGACATTGGTATAAGAGAGGAATAATTTCAATAATAGTCTATTTAAAAAAAATATTAAACATTGTACGCAAATTATCAAACTTCTAAAATATTGTATTGAAAGGCGAAATTTCTACTATAAACAGTTTTTTTTTTTTTTTTTTTTTTTTTTAATAATGAATAGTTACATTTTTTCACACAATAAATCTAAAAATTCTCATTTAATCAGATGATAAATTTTTTAGTTTGTAACCTTCATTATTGGCCATGACCTAATTTCATCTTAATTCATTCCAAGAACCTTCATAGTTTTTGAGACATTAATCATGATTTTGTAACGGAAGAAAAAGCACGCACACCCCTGAATATTCAGCACAAAGTGTTGCTTTTGTATATCGTCATACAACTACACTCTTAGAAAGGCAGTATATTTAAACCAAACACTATCATTAATATCCTTAGTTTGCTCTTCCAAATTGGATTTGCGTTATTATCATGATGAGGATCTTGTTATTCTAAAAGAAAATATTAATCGTCAGGGTTTTGTTGCAATCATTAATTCATTAGTAGTATTCATAGAATTAGTTAGTTTTCTCTTTTTTTCCAGCAGAACACATAGTAAGGTTAATTTGATGGTGCTGAATGTAACATAGATTGTCACACTCAATTTTTGGGGCTTGACCTTCAAATTTGAGAAAAAGAGCTACCATATTTTTGTCTCTAAACATTAGTTTATATTTGATATAAAGATATTAATTGGGAATACAAGTGTTTCTAGTGAACCGGCAATGTGTTTAGATTAATTTGAGTGTGTTAAGTTCAAAATAATTATCAGCCATCTTCAGTTTCTAGGTATGAGTCTTTGTGTTTTAGAAAGAAAATGTCAAAATATTTACATAGTTTATCATCATTATAATAGTCCAATTCTACTGATATCAGTAATGAAGACGTAAGCGATACATTACATTGGACAATAAGATATTTATATTCCATGGTGGAAGGATGTTTCACAAACTGTCCCCTTACTTTTACACTAACTGGACCCTTGAAAAGAAGGATATTTAAACTAACCTTTTCCTGAACACTATATTTCTTATAACCTAAACCACAAGCAAAAATCTCACTTAATACTCTAATCTTTAAGCCTAAATAAATCATAAACAACCACATCAACAGAAACCAAAAGAAAAATACTAAAAAAGCTCAAAACTAAAATAAGTCACATAATACTAAAAAAACCTAACCACATTCAAATAACCCCACAAAAAAAAATGAAAAACAACACTAAAATACAAGACACAAATACTTTAATTTAATGAAGTTTTGGTTGGGGACACTGTTGTTCGCAACAGTCCTTATACTTGTTCAATGCCACAACTTCGTGGTAAAAGATATTAGTCTACAACTAATTCGACTGTGGAATCACTTGACTCCATAGTCTGTTTCAGAATAACATATTCCCATACCCAGGCCAAACCAATCACGCCAAACATATATAAACAAAATTGTACTTACTGGTAAAATAAAGAATTTCATCGATATTTGGTATATAAAATGATAATAATAATAATAATAATAATAATAATAATAATAATAATAATAACAATAATAATAATAATAATCCAGCGTTCATAAGCACAACTGCCTCTGCCTGTAGTCAACCAAAAGAAAACAAAAAATAGCATTTTCTCAAGACCTTCATCACTGTCCTAAACTACCTACCCAAAAAATGTAAACAAACAACCTCATTTGTACGAACCGTGTTTCTCGCTACCAACAATCATTACACTTACTATCACTCGCTCGTAGGCTCTCTCTCTCTCTCTCTCTCTCTCTCTCTCTCTCTCTCTCTCTCTCTCTCATTCTTTATGATTTGTCAAATAACTAAACAAAATAAATCATCCACACCATTACATTAGTTTTCCTAATAAGATATAATACGGTCAAGTCGGTGAATGTGTTAGCCTAAGGAAATTAGAACCTATAATATTATTTGCTGCCATCTTAGTCTTAGTTGTTAATGCGTCAGAGCAGAAAATTTGGAACCTCTGTAACAACACTAAGATGTCTCTCCTAGGTTTTGAGAGAAAGGGATGGAGGAATCCAAGGGTGACAGGTGATGTAATAGCTGGCCACTCCCTATGACCAACCCTTAGCGAAATAGGCTCAACTGCTCAAGAGGTTGAAGTAGCTTTCGTGCCTTGTTGGAGTCCTGACCCATTAAAAAACCCATTTGCTGCTTCTTGGTAATACTCTTTTTTTTTCTTTTTTTTTTAAGTAAATTTACATAGTATATTCAGCAAGTATCTATATACACAGATATGGCACTTTTACAATATATATTTTACAATATTTTTAATACTTAATACAAAAAAAAAACATTGACTCTCATTGCTTTAAACTACAAAGTACTCTATAAAGTTTTTAGGACCCACTTGGTGTATTTTATTCTACATCTTAATAAGGAGATTCTTTCTGAAGGAGATACATTGTCATCCCTGCTATACCATACACAATTTATATGTTCAATGAGAATAACATTTATTGTGTTTACCTGTTTCTTTGTTTTACATGTGTAGTCCATCATCAAAAATTTTATTGGTTGTTCTACTTTTACTATACATATTTCTAGAATTAAGGTTTGAAACCACTCCCATATGGGTTTAACATACATACAAAAATATACAACATGTAAATGATTTTCTACTTCCATACATTTGTTACAGAAATTATCATTTCTTATATTTAGTACTGTAAGCCTTTCTTTTGTGGCTAATGATTCATACAAAAATCTGTACATCAAACTTCTCTGGTACGAATCAACATATTTACACAATAGATTATTCCATATATCCTTCCAGTTAAAGAGTGGATATCTCTCCAATACAATAGGCATATGTTCTGACATTATAGACCTGTAAATATTTTTACTTTTAGCATGTGGAAAGTTTGGAGTTTTTATCAAATTCCTTAGGGTATCAACAATATAATTGTAGAAAGGAGTACCCGAAACATATAACTTATTCTAATACGTGTAAAATAAAGGGCTAGCTGCCTTCCATAACTTTCTGAATGAATAATCTTCAAATATGTGCTCGTTAAAATAGCTGCTGCCTTGTATTACACATTGATTATACCTATGCCTCCTTTCGCTTTTGGAAGATAAAGGGATTCTCTCTTAATAGGCTGATACGTTCTACACCACAGGTAACAAAAGATTGCTTGTTCTAGGAGTTTTGCTTTGCTCTTTACCAAGGGAAACACGTGGCACATGTACCACACTTTACTTAAGATTAAGGAATTAATAATGACAGCTTTTTGATACATAGACAAAAATCTGTTTGAGAGCATGTTTACTCTTACCTGAACTTTGCTAATGAGTTCATCCCAGTTTCCTTTAACCATTTCTTCATAATCATTGCATAGCATAATCCCTAATACAGTGCATTTGTTCTTATGTTGCAACCATTCAACTGGCCATTCATTTCGATGTTTCCAGTTACCCAGTCCCATAACACAAGTTTTTTTCACGATTTAGCTCTGCCCCTGTAGCTTGCTCAAATTTTGCTATTGTATGGAACACTTCCTGTATGCTCTCAGTTGTTCTAACAAACACCGAACTGTCATCCGCAAACCCTATGACAGAACACTGGAATGCATTTGGGAGTTCTATTGGTTGAACAATTACATTTTGTTTCATAGTTCTATACAGTGATTCTTGGAACAAAACATATGCTAGCATTGACATAGGAGAGCCCTGGCGTATCGATCGTTCAACAGGGATATAGTCACTAACGATTCCATTTATACAAACTGCACTTAGGCTCCCGTCATATAGCATTCTTATTTTCATAACAAAATCGTCTCTGAAACCCATTCGTGATAAAGTCTTAAACATGAAATCTAAATTTACCCTGTCGAAGGCCTTACTCCAGTCCAGATTGACCAGAGCTCCGTCTAAATTATTTTCATTAACATAATATATGATATCACGGATTAGTGTATTACAGTTTATTATTGATCTCCCTTTCACCGAACAAAATTGTTCCTCTGATACAACCTTATTTAAAACACTCACCATTCTGTTTGCCAGTATTTTTGAAATACATTTATAGTCAGTATTTAGCAATGCAATAGGCCTCCAGTTCTTCAAAGATAGCATGTCCCCTCCTTTGTGAACGAGTTTTATGATACCTTTCTTTTGACTCTGCCCCAATTGAAAATTTACGTTTAAAGCATACTTCACCACTTCCGTAAACTCAGGTTTGATAATATTCCATGTTTTTAAGTAAAACTCTAACGGAAGCCCATCCTCCCCTGGTGTTTTACCTTTGTTCATAGATTTTAAAGCGTTAAGTACCTCTTTGGAAGTTACAACACTACATAACACTTCTTTGTCTTCCTCGTTTATGGTACTGTCAATAGACATAAGAAAATGGTCTTGTAACCTCGAGTCTGCATGTACCTTAGAGAATAGAGCTTTATAATACTGCTTTACATGGTGAACAATAGCGTCAGTGTTATGCAGTGTTGCACCATTCTCCAAACGCAATTCTTTGATCATATTTTTTCTTCCTCTTGATTTCTCTTTCCCTAATATATGAGCAGACAGTCGCTCCCCATTTAACCTTTCTTCTGTTTTTAACCTAATTTTTACACCTTCACTTATTTCATCTTTTATAGACTTTATTCGATCTTTAAGGATTTTCATTTGTTCAAAATCAATATTACCAATCGAAGCCTTGTTAGCTAAGACTTCTAAGTGGCTTTGTAAAAAAAGTAATGTACCATATTTCTCTTGGTTAGCTTGTTTGGACAATCTAACAAAAAAATATCTTACTTTAGGTTTCACAAAAATATCCCACCACTCCATGATATTGGGATATTTTTTTTTCCCTTTTCAAATAATCCCAAAACTTCTTGAAGTTCTCGTCAAAATCATCTCTATTCAGTAACGACGTATTCAATTTCCAATATCCCCTCCCCCTTCTACACTGTTTGTCTATAAAAAAGTGGGTTAATAGCATGTTATGATCTGTCATAGATAATGGAATATTTTGACACTGTTTTTATGTTACTATACAGGTCACTTACATATATACGGTCAATTCTGGAACCATAATCAGCTCTATAATAAGTATACGAGGGTATATTGTGTTTCGAAAACCATACATCTTTCAGAGCCAGTTGTTTTACCAGAGACTTGAGCGCTTTGGATACACATCTTTCGTTCCCCGTACTCACATCTCTTCCTGAGAGTACACAATTAAAATCGCCACCTAGAATTAAATTTGAAGTATTTTGCCTCAAGTAATATAAAATGTTATCAGAAAACAAACTCTCTCTCTTTCCTTCTTTTTAGAAGATCCTGACGGTGCATATACATTCAACAAGAAAAAATGACTGCCATTATGTTGGATTCTTGCAGATAATATACTACCCGTTTCATCTTTTTCCGTTGACATTACAGAAATATTAGACATTTTATTAAACAAAAAACAAGTGCCTCCTTTAAAAATAGTTGGCATATTCAGCAGTACTTCAAAACTTTCCTCAAGATATCTTATCTTATTCCTATCTCTAATATTATGTTCTTGAATAAACAATACATCAATCTTATATTGAGAAGCTAACATCTTAAGTTCTATCTGTTTGTTGAGATCATTTAAACCACAAATATTTATTGATGCCACTATTAGAGCCATTGGAAAAAAATAAAGTTTAATTTATTTGCTTATTCTAGCAAGTTTTGGACATTTTTCCTCACTGCCATTGGTATGGTCTTCGTTATGTTTATGTTTACCTAATCCAGGCTCACTGTTGGGGGTTATGGCTTGTTCGGTGTCATACTGCATATTCTCTAAATCACCAAGGATATTAGATAACTGAGAATAATTTAACAATGGATTCATAACACTTCCATCCTCATCGTCCTTAACATTAGAAATACTTTCCCTTTCTACACTAGTATTTTGAATTTCAGTACTATCTTTACCATGCAATTCAGAATGTTTACATTTCATCGTCGAGACATTCGTTAGTAACCTTTTATTAGCCGTTATATCAACTACTCCTTTCCTTACCTCTTCCGGTTGAGAACCATCCGTCATAACCTTGTATACCTCTGCTTCTACTGTCATTACCTTTATCCCTGGTTAGCTAGTTTCGTTCAACTGTGTTTCTTTCACTTGAGTCTGTGGATTTCCGTGTTCGTCCCAGTCTGGTAATTCCTCACTGATACTGCTCATTGTTAAATTCCTGTTGTCTTTACCCACTAAGTCGTGTCGCTCATCTGTAATTCCGGTGTTCAAGGAAGCATTACGACCATCCTCATTACTGCTACTAGGCTGATTAAACACTTTACTTTCTACTTGTATTAAGGCAGGAAAATCTCGAGTATCGAATACATTTGATCCTTCATATCGACTTGTCTCGCATTCTCTTGCTTCATGAGATTCTGAACCACACTTGAAACACGTTCTCTTTTGACCACTATATAGCAACTGAATTTGAAAAACATTCACAGTAATTTTCGATGGAATATTCTTTTTGACATACATTTTGGCGGTACATATACCACTTAAAGCACCTTTAAAAGGACCCTGGTTATAAACATTGCATCTTAGGCCCTCCTCTCTACCATACTGTCGAAGAATATTCGTTAAAACCTCATCCTCCATCTCCTCTGGACAGTCTCTAATAGAAACAAAGGTAAACATTGAACTTTCGTCTGTTACTTTCAAAGAAACACTATTACCTGTGACATATTTCCCTTCGAAGTCTTTGACAACACGATCATAAACCGCCTTTTCAGCGAACTTGACAATTACCTTTTCTCGTAGAAACTGGACTACTTGAAGATCTTGAAGGCGAATACCAATATGTACAAACAATGCCGCACTTACATCCTCTTGCGTTGGCTTTGTGTTCAAGAACACTAACCCAATAGAATTCACTCTTCTTAAAGCAGAAGCCATTTTCCCTTGGTTCAAACAGAGTCTTATTATAGTTTTTAGGGAATAATTCCCTTTAAATGAAAGGCTTTACAGCCACACGTCTAGATAGGGAACCCTGAGGCCCAGCCCCAGGGTACAACGACTAATCTTCCCAAAACCCAGGAGGGTGTTGATGTTAAAATTTTCACTTTGGAAGATTAAGTCTACAGTTTATAAGTAATTTCGCCGATGACCACACTTCCTACATAATCATCAGCTTCATAGTAGACAAGAGGCCACAGCAATACATCCAAAGTTCCAAAACAAGCTGAAATAACGGAGCTCTGGAACTACTGTCCGTTCACCTCGACGGTTGGGTCGAGACTCTTCAGTTTGGTAATACTCAGTAGTTCCCAGCAGTCTGGCTGTTCTTTGATGTCCGGAAATCACAGTAATAGCTAACCTTCTGCTGTCAATCCTGGCAAGAAAACCGGCTTCTGCCATGGGCTGCTCAGTTGGGAGCTGCGGCACGTTAGGGACAGCCCAACTTTGAGGGGATTTAGTTGTTGGTTTGGGAGCAATTATGGTAGGTTTGGAACAAAAAAGTTGGAGAGTCACCTGGATTTAGTGGATGCGGCAGCAGTTGGGTAACCATCAGATACCCCACCCCAATTTTACTTTAGTGGTCAAAAAGCTAATACTTATAGAAATTATTAGCTGAAATTTCCAAATAGCAACACATTAGATATCAAACAGAAATTAAAAATGAGGGAGAAATTGTAGTTGAAGCACAAATGTGCAAAAGGCCAAATAAACAAATGCTGCATAGACTTCAAAGAAGGGTGCACTACAAACCTGCACAGTAAGGGTGTATGCTTGTTCTGTCAGCAGGAGCAGGAAATAGAAAAAAAATAAAAATTAAAACCAAGAACTAAGAAAACAATTGATCATGTCCAAGTCCCAACAGTTAGAAATAAGGAACAAAGAAGTCTTAGATGATATGGTAAGAAATGGGATTAGTATCCAAGAAATGCAAAATGATGTAAAATCAAGGACGGAACCTAAAAAGGAAATAAAGAACAAATCATAGACTCATGAAACCCACTAGAAGAAGGGTAGCTAAGGCCAAGAAGAATGAACAACAGCCTGGAGATGTATCTACCACCAAAAGAGATTTAACCCCCCCCCCCCCCCCCAAGAAACAAATTCACGCCCCTAGCAGTGGAAGAGGAAGATGAGACATTGTTAATTGGAAACCCTATGGTAAAGGATGAGGAGGAGAGAGGTCAGCTCCTATCAACATGACAATACATAGAAGATAGAAGTAGTTAGTAAAACTACAAAAAGGAACAGAAGACCACTATTATTGTTCGGGCAACTGGAAATGGTCTATTCCTAAGAAAGGATACTGGTGGCCAAACAGAACTTCGGTTAAACAGCTAGAAAAGACTGCTGAAACGGTTAGAGAGAAGACCAATTTTATTATAGTTATAGGTATTCTCCCAAGACTCAATGTCAGCTTCTTCACTCTCAGTAAGGGCATAGGGATAAACAAAAGGCCTAAGTCAACATGCCAGATGATGATGTTGAATTTACAAAATCTTCGGGACACTTTCTGCGGCAAAAGGAAATTATAGAAAAAAGATGGAATACACTTTAGTGAAGAATGCAAGAGAGTATACGGAAATCAACTTGATCTTTGCCTGTACAATTACTTAAACACAGTGTAGCAAGAAACAAACTATACCCTTAAAAAATCATCCAACAACAAATAGAGGAAATTTGGTAGAAAACATGGATAATGCAGACAAAGGCAAAGCCACAGAGGAAAGAAAAAGATATAAAATTTCCTCAAAATGGCAAAATTCAATACTCAGTCAATTAGAAACTAAATGGAAAACTTCAGGGTAATGATAGCTAGTAAGGAACTAGATGTCATAGTCATTACCGAGACCTGGATTCAAGAAAAAAACAAATGATTTTGTCAGAGAATACGAAATAACAAGTTTCAAGGCTTTCAAGGACCGCCTTATCCAAAAAAAGAAAAAAAAAAGAAAAAAAAAGTGATGGGTAATGCTCTATGTTAAAAATCACACGAACCCCATAGAAATTAAATTAGATACTGAATTTGAAGTGACAGGTGCAAATATTAAACCATAGGCAAAGACATGACCTTACTAGTAATATACAGAATGCCACATAAAAAAAGAACAGGACGAAGAGCTGTAATGACAACCTAGACAAAAGGTTAACAATAACCTAGCTGTCCTAATGGGAGACTTTAATGCAACAGTAAACTGGGACACTATGAATTCTACATCAAACACAGAGATATATGGGCTACTAGAATTTGTCAACAATCAATTCCTCCTCCATCAATGGGTCGATAAACCAAGTAGGTAGTAGGTTGGCCAGCCACCCATTGTGATACAACCGCAAGAGATTTATGTGGGCATTTGACTGGCCAGACAGTAATACATTGGAACATTCTCTCTGGGTACGGTTCACTTTCCCTTTGCCTGCACATACACCGAATAGTCTTGTCTATTCTTTACAGATTCTTTTCTGTCCTCATACACCTGACAACACTGAGATTACCAAACAATTCTTCTTCCCCCATTTGGTTAACTACTGCACAGTGGCTACTTTCCTCTTGGTAACGGTAAAAGAGACTCTTTAGCGATGCTAAGCAGCTCTTCTAGGAGAATGACACTCAGAAATTAAACCATTGTTCTCTAGTCTTGGGTAGTGCCATAACCTCTGTATCATGGTCTTCCACTGTCTTGGGTTAGAGTTCTCTTGCTTCAGGGTACACTCGGGCACACTATTCTATCTAATTTCTCTTCCTCTTATTTTGTCAAAGTTTTTATAGTTCATACAGGAAATATTTATTTTAATGTTACTATTCTTAAAATATCTTATTTCTCCTTCTTTCCTTTCCTCACTGGGTTATTTTTCCTTCCCTTTTTGGACCCCTGGGATTATAGCATCCTGCTTTTGCCACTAGGGTTGTAGCTTAGTAAGTAAGTAAGTAATAATAATAATAATAATAATAATAATAATAATAATAATAATAATAATAAATATAAGGGAGACAACACACTAGATGTTGTACTAACAACAGAAGAAAACGGAGTATCCAGTGTTTCAGTAGGCGAAAATGTTGACAGAATTTACCACAAAATAGTTAGGGCTCAGGTGAATATTCCTCATCTAAAAGAAAGGAGAATTATAAAATAAGCTAGACTACAGACATAGTAACTGGATAAAACTGAAGGAATACACCACAAATTTAGAATACAACGAAATAGTGACCATAGATGCACAATGGGACTCATTTGTAGAAACATATAAAGGAAAAAAGTGCTAAATGTATTCTGCATAGAACAAATTTACCAAATGAAACTCCCTAACCTAAGCGATTCAACAGAGATATAGCCAATTCAATAAGAAGTAGAGGCATGAAACATAAATCCATGGGTCCAAAGAAAAGAGTGGCTTCAGCCAGTAAAGAAAACCCAAAAAGAATTTTTTGCATATGTAAACAGTGGAAAACCAATCAAAAACAACATTAGCCTATTAAGAGACTCGAAGGGTAATCTGATAACAATTGATTTGGAAAAAGCTGAACTGATAAATGCATATTTCATTGAATTTACCAGGAAAGTATCAACGACCTTCCTCGAACCAGCTATCAGATACGAAGGGCCACATCCATTAAGTAGAATCACATTTACAATTGATGATGTCTAAAAGGAAATAAAATGTACTCAGTAAGTCTAAGACACCAGGTCAAGATGATATTCATCCAACAAATTATAGAACTAGGAGAAGAGATAGCCCCACTCTTTTAAAAAAGTTCCGAAAAACAGACAACCAAAGAAAGGCACCACAAAGATGGTAACTAGGCAAGGTTCCTCCTATCTACAAGAAGGCACCAAAAGAAGATTCTGGCAACTACAGACATGTGTGTTTAACTCAAGTGTCTTGCAAAGTATTTAATCAATTACAGTAGATTCAATAGTTTAGCATTTATGACAAAAGCAAGACAATAGACATCATATACCTAGACATTCAAAAGGCTTTTGACATAGTTCCACATATACAATTAATGGTCAAAATTAGAGCACTAAGCGTCATTTATGAGCCAGCGAAATGGATCGAAAATTGGCTAACAATCAGAAAAAAGAGAGTTGCAACCAATGGAGAAGCTTCAGAGAGGGCAGCTGTTACAAGTAGAGTACTTCAAGGATCCGTCCTTAGCCTATTTCTATTTCTGATCTATATTAACGACATAGAATAGCCAAATTTGCCAATGATACTTAACTACACATGAATGCAGCAAACTAAGAAGACATAAAAGCCTTAAAGGTTTAAAGGTCGCTCATGAATGACAGAGGCAAAGTAGAGTGACTTTGCCCTATCAAGCAGGACAAAGCCCTAGAGACTGACCATATATTTATATGATCAGCGCCCAAGCCCCGAAGCTAGGACCAAGGAGGGCCAGGCAATGGTTGCTGATGATTCAGCAGACAGACCTATAGGCTCCCACAAACCTCCCATCCTTAGCTCACAAGATTGGTGAGGTTGCAGCCACCAAAGGAACTAACAAGTTCGAGTGAAACTTGAACCGCAGTCTGGCAATCACCAGGCAAGGACGTGGCCACCTAGGCACCACATCTCTTAAATCCATAAGAGAGGATCTAATGTAGCTAGAAGAATGGTCCAAAAAATGACAAAAGCCTTTCAACTATGGCAAAAGTATAGTCATACACATAGGTTATAGTTACCCTAACATAGCATAAAAGCTTAAAATAAAGCACACCAACTAATAGGTTAAACAAAGAGACAATTCATTAACAGAAGCAAAAAGTGTACGACAGCTGCACATATCACTAGTAAAACCACATCTAGAAAAAAAGTCCAATTCTGGGCTCCAAGTATTCAGAACGATATACATAGACTGGAAGCAGTACAAACTAGGGCCACCAAACTAAGGCAGTTCGGATATAGACAGAGGATGAAACGTTTCAACTTATCCAATCTATAAACTCGATGACTATGTAGACATTTAATACAGGCATTTAAAATTCTGAAAGGAATAACAACTATAGATTACAATAATCTATTCACGCTTAGCAAAAATCAGTCCAGAGATAACAGATAAAAACAAGAATTGAAAAGATACAACACAATCCAATGTGGCAATTACTTCACATACAAAATAGCTAATACTTAGAATAGACTTCAAGTAGATGTAGTAAACAATAACACGGTAAACAAATTCAAGACTAAGTTATGCAAGTTCATAAGATCTCTCTAAGTGCTTAAGCTAAATCCCTCTACAAAAGAGCAAATGGAGTCTTTGCAGATGGACTAAAAAGTATTTGAGACATTCAAAATCTTTATAACTCCTTGTAATTCTCCAAATGTATATAGGCATCCAATAGTCCTTGTTAGGCTAGCTTTCCTGCAGGTGCTATTGTGACTTAGGCATGAGTGTTTGCAGCTGCGTACTTAAATTTCGTTACATAGCACTAGAACAGGAAGAAGAGTTACCAGCTTTGGCACTGAATTCCAACTGACCTACTTCCAACTCATGGAAGTAACTTGCGGTAGTTCTGGTGCAATGATATGTACTTGTTTCCATACCATAGGTTGGTGATGTGCTTGTTTAATATGAACCCTTGCTGCATTAAATGTTGGTGGTAGTCTCTTGTGCTTACCCTTTACAGAATAGTATAACATGTGCTTTGTCATGAGTATCTACTTCCTATGCTTTGAATGTATTGGTTGTCGCATCTTTATTGCCTGTTTACCAAAGGTTATTCTTGTGTTTGAAATACTTAACAGACTGATTTCTTTTTAAGGCCAGAAATCTGTGAAACACTGCCACAACACGATATAATATGGAATGATAGCAATGTGCTTATATGACTATTGGATGCTTACGCATACCTTCTGACGTCGTACCCGGAAGTTTTCCGTCCAGAACTTCATCAAATGCCCACTGGTCCCACCAAACCTGGTATTTATCACCATATCAAAATAACGGGACCCCAAGAATATGTCAGATTCAGGTGTCTCAGAAACAAACATTCACTGAAGTGAAAGAAATGTCCCATGCCAAAAGACCTCAAGCCCATGGTCGTCACCCTTACACATTGTTCTGATATAAAGAGGGCTCTTTGCATCTATGTGGGAATTAAAGTTCCTGAATATGCATACAAAACCTTATCACTACCCTGTCACATATATCACTGACGTGACCTCCCACTTGCACAACACAAAGGCTTTCTCCCTGCTTCACCTCTTGAAAGGGTATCATCAGGTGCTGATGAACTGACAGACATCCCCAAGACCGCCATTACTACCCTCCTTGGTACATACACCTTCAAATACTCCTTTGTATTGCTGGGTCCATTTTTCAAAGTCATTATTATTATTATCATTAAAAGCTAAGCAATATGTAGTAGGTTGGCCAGGGCACCAGCAACCCATTGAGATACTACCGCTAGAGAGTTTTTGGATCCTTTGACTGGCCAGACAGTAATGCATTGCATTCCTCCCTCTGGTTACGGCTAATTTTTCTTTGCCTTCCCATACACCGAATAATCTGTCCTATCCTTTACACATTCTCGTCTTTCCTCATACACCTGACAACACTGAAATTACCAAGCACTTCTTTGCTCAAGGGGCTAATTACTGTTCTATGATAGTTCAGTGGCTACTTTCCTCTTGGTAAGTGTAGAAGAGACTCTTTGGCTATGGTAAACAGCTCTTCTGGGAAAAGGGCATGCCAAAATCAAACCATTGTTCTCTAGTCTTGAGTAGTCTCATAGCCTCTGTACCATGGTCTTTTGCTGACTTGTGTTTGAGTTCTCTTGATTTAGGGTACAATCGAGCCCACTATTCTACTTTATTTTTTTTCTTCCTCCTGTTTTTTTAAATGGTGTGTTGGGCAGGCTTAATAGAAGGGCCATGGATGCCTGGTGGTTTATCAAGAGGTTGTGTTTTCCTTATCTGATTCTATCTCTTCTCAAAATCATCCTTACTGTCCTTCCTTCAGTTGAAGTAGCCATCCTGAAGGGTATTTAGCCTTGCATAATGTATCGGCTCTTCCATGTTGACCAGTTTTTCCAGCTTTTTTTTCTATATTCTAAGGATTTTATCAATCATTCTATTCATATTTCCTTAAAACAGATGATTTTTGTTATCATTCTTGTTAATTTTGTTTTTAGTATGATGCATCTATTTTTATACCATTAACTGGACTGTATGGAGACATTGAGCGAAATCCAGGACTAGTACGTCCTAGATTTCGTCAATGTTGTCTAGTGTATTGCAATATTCGTGGTCTTCGTGTAAATATTCAAGACTATACAGTTGCGTCCAGACAATAGGTTATTTTATTTTGCTCAGAAACTTTGGTTTCTAATATGAGGCATTCATGTTAACTCCTTATAACTGGTTTTAAGAAGACAATAATGTTGAAACGTGATGCCATCCCTAGGGCCAGGGGAATAGCAGTGTATATTAGGACTGAGTACCCTGCTTTTCATAACTCCTGCTATGTATGTGGATGTCATTAGATTCAGGTAATAAAAGCTTGTGGTAGGCATAACACCTTCTATTTGTGTTCAATCTACCGGAATCCAGACATGGAAGATTCTACTTTCATTTGTCCTCTTACCATTATGGCTAAGATACAAGATGGTGATAGAATGGCCTCTTTTGTCTTTGTTGGTGATTTCAATGCTCACCATAAGGAGTGGTTAAGTCCTGTTTCTCCTACCGATCGCCATGGCTTAAGAACATTAGACTTTGCCTCTGAATCAGGCTGTGAGAAAATTATAAGTGAAGCTACTCACAGGTCTGGAAACTGGTTGGATCTCGTATACACTAACTCACCTGGTGTTATAAGAAGTAATGTTGGTTCTCCAGTCAAGAAATCTGATCATACCCTGATTTCATTAGTAGTGAAGACAGAGTAGCCTGTCCCTGATGTATCATACAATTGTAAGATTTATATAAAACCTCAAGCAGACTGGAGTGGGATTTTCCATGATCTTTAGGCTTGAGTTGGTTACAATTGTATAATAATTTTGATCTTGTTCCTTTGAATGAGAATCTAGGGAACATAATTGATAGGAAAATACTTTCTCGTGTGCTAAGGTACCGAGTGAAGGACAAACCGTAGTTCAATGATGATTGTCGACGTGCTAATTTGGAGGAGCAGGATGCCTCTCATCTTTGGAAAGGTAACAGGTCAGATTTGACCTGGAATAACTATATTCAACTTAGAACCTTTGCTCAGAGAGTTTATGTTTCAAATGAAAGGAATATATTCTAACCATAAAAGAAACTTTCTGGTACAATCCAGGAACATAAGTGGTGGACTACCTTAAATCTGTACTCTTTAGTGTAGATGCAATAGTTCCTCCTTTACTTAAACCAGATGTGTTTGAGAGTAAGCACAGTAATGAAAACTCAAACTTCCTAATTCCTGTTTTCTTGAGGCTAAACTAACTAGTTCAGCTTTTTGATCTCATGAAATCAAAGCTCTTTTGATGGACCTTAATGCTTATGGAGGTATAGACCCAAATGGTATTTCTCCTTCGTTTTTTTCTAAAGACTGCAGATTTATTACCTCTATTATTTTGCTCAAGTTAGCAAGAAGAGGAGCTTTTAGCACTTGTTGGAGAATTGGTAATGTTACTCTACTATGTAAATGTATTTTTGGTAGCTCGAGTCCAACTGATTACTGCCCATTTTAAATAACTCACATTTTATCTAAAGTGTTTGAATGTCATTTGCCAAAACATCTTGAAAGGTTTGTTGAAGGTAATCATCTGTTCCCTAGTTTGCAATTTGGTTTTCGTAAAGGCCTTGGAGTATGTGATGCCCTTCTTACAATCCCCAAGGCTCTACAGAAATCCTTTGATTTTGGTCAAGTATATCTTATGATTGGCCTTGATTTTAGTGCTACCTTTGACCTTGTTAATCATGGGGCCCTTGAAACTGAAACAGTTGGAAATTGATGTGTCGTTTCTGAGCATTATTATAGAATTTTTAAGTAATGGATCTCAAAGAGTTGTTGCTGATGGTCACCATAGTGAGTATAGGAATGTGATATCTGGTGTTCCATAGGGTAGTGTTTTTGGCCCATTACTTTTCATCTTATATACACATGATGTGGTTTGGCTAGAAACAAGCTTGTTTCTTATGCAGATGATGGCACTTTATTTGCATCAATTACATCTCTTGAATGTAGATCTGGGGCTGCTGAATCCCTTAATAGAGATCTAGCTAAAATTAGTGTATGGTGCAAATTATGAGGTATGAAGTTGAATCCTAACAAAACTCAAAGAATGATTGTAAGTAGATCAAGGACAGGGGCTTGTCAACATTCAGATCTCAGCATTGATAATGTTTCTTTGACTTTGTATGACTCTTTTAAAATTTTAGGTGTGATTCTTGACAGCAAATTTACTTTTAAAAATCAATATGCTTGTGCCTTCTTCAATTGTACAAAAAATTGGCTTATTGAGGAAGTCTTTTACGATTTTTTTTTATCAATCTATTCTGAAAAAGTGTTTTAATTTTTTCATTCTACCTTGTTTTGAGTATTGTTTTCATGTCTGGTCTTCAGCTGCTGATTCTCATCTTAATTTGTTGGACAGGAACTTACGGTCTATTAGATTTTTTTTTCCTGATCTAAATATTAATCTTTGGCACTATCGTTCAATTAGTTTATTATACATGTTGCATGAGATTTTTCATAATTATGACCATCCTTTACATTCAGATCTTCCTGGACAGTTCCATCCTGTTCGTAATGCTAGGTAATGAGGCCCAATACCTCACACTATTCTAGAAGTTTTATTCCAGCTGTGACCAAGATGTAGAATGATCATCCTAGTCCTATCAGATAATATCTAAGAAAGTAGACTGAGGTGGTATGGTCATGTCATGAGAAGAGATGAATAGTATATTTGGAGGAGAGTAATGGAAATGGAGGTACAGGGAACGAGAAGGAGACGGAGACCAAAGTGAAGGTTGTTGGACTGTATGAAGGATGATCTTCGATCAAAGGGATTAACCGTTGATGAAGTGTGGGACAGAGGTAGAAGGAGAAAGCTGGCCAGAAACATCGACCCCACATAGAATTGGGAAAAGATGCAGACAAATAAGAAGAAGAAAAAGTCTGGTAAGACAAGAGTACCATTGGTGCCAATGAAATATATTTCTTAGGGCACCGCAACACTCCCGAAAGAGTCCACTCCCTACCTGAGAAGTAGCAGCCGTTCAGAACTTCACCATGCTCTCAACCATCAAAGCGCCTAAAGAATTCTTGGATGTGATTAACTATTATCACCGCTTCCTGTCAACCATTGTAACAAATCTTGCCCCCTCTACACCTCTCTAAAGGGGCAATTGAAAAGACCTTAAGTGTGGTACCCGTCACGAAGCGTCCTTCTATAATGCAAAGAATGCCATATGAAATGCTTCTGCTCTATCCTTTCCTGTTCCACATGGACCTCTCCTCTTGGGGTCGTTCTTGAACAGTTTGTTAACGGCTTGCCACGCCCATTGGCCTGCTTCAGTAGAAAGGCAGAATTCGGCTACTCTACCTTCAACCGCAAATTGTTAGCGGTGCACTTGGCTCTCTGTCACTTTCGCCACTTCTTGGAAGATACACCCTACACCATTCGCACGGACTACATGCCTCTGGTGCATGCCTTCACTCAACAATCCAACAGGTGGTCATCCGTCAACATTGACATCTCTCCGCTATGACTGAAGACAATTGTACCCTTCAATACTTCCCTGGGAAAATTAATTCTGTTGTTGATGCCCTATTAATAAACACATTGGGCACCATTCACCTTGGGTTGGATCACAACTCCTTGGCAGAAGCTTAACAAAAAAGATCCAGAGTACCAATCATTTAGGACATCTTGTACATCCCTCCTTTGGGAGGATGTCCCACTCAATGACTCCAACGCCACCCATCTCTGCGATGTCCGTACTGGTAAACCTAGACAGAGGATACCTGCTCCCATGCAGCGACAGGTGTTTGATTTCATTCAGGGTCTTTCACATTCTCATGCTGTTATAGTGCAAATTTACTGATGATGAAGTTCATTTGGCATGGGATTAAAATGATGCTGAAGACTGGTTCTGCGCCTGTACTTCATACCAATCCTCAAAAGTACATTGACACAGATTAAGGAGTGGGCCCCTCTCAACCTCACCGTTGGTTTGCCAGCATTCCCATCGACGAGGTTTGGACCCTAACCCCATCACAAGGACATTGTTATCTGTTTACTGTTATTGACCACTCCACTCGTTGGCTTGAAGACATTCCCATGGAAACTGCGAAGTCTATCTCATATACTTTTGCCTTACTCACAGAATGGATAGCGTGATTTTGTATCCCTGAGCATATTACTTCTGATAGGGGTACCACTTTCCCCTCTCAATTTGGAACATCATTTGCAAACCTCCAAAAGAATCACCCAACATCAAACAACCACCTACAACACTGCTGGCAACGGAATGGTTGAACGTTTTCCTCGCACCCTAAAAGCAGCTTTGA
>NC_090743.1:88624680-88627180 GCF_036898095.1 Palaemon carinicauda | reverse complement strand
CTAGTCATTTCTGGCTTTTATTTTGTCCTCGTTGTTAATACTGGAATACTTAGCATGTTCTACCATGTAACTTTCATTACTTCTTCGAAAATTTTCAACAATCAATTTCTATTTTTGTCTCCTTTTTATAGCATCAAAAGGCTTTCTCATTGTAACTGCGTGTTTGAAGACTTCACTACCAACTGACTGAGATATGATCCTGATATCACACCGTTCGATATTAATTGTCTTTTCCCTGTCTCTTAAAGTTACTAATATAGCAAATCGATTCCTACATTCAGTTGCAAATGTTTCCCTGTGCTCTTCTTCTAAAAGCTTGGTTGTATCAAACCTAGGTATTCTATCCATCTTTCCGTTAGGAGCTTTCCGTTTTAATTCCAGTTTGGCAACGAGGATCTGGTGATCACTACCAATATCGGCACCTCAATAGCTTCTTACATTTCTCAGAGTCCTCCTTCTCTCTTTATTAATGGCATTGTGATCTATCTGATTTTTGTATATGCCACATGGTAAAGTCTGGGTATACTTGTAGATGATCTTGTGTTGAAAGAAAGTACCTCCAATGAAAAGATTGTTTACTGAACAGAAACTTTTGAAATGGCCTCTATTTTCATTTGCGACTTCGCCAAGACCCTCGATGCCCATCGCATTCGCTATCCTTAGGTTATTTCTTCGAACTTTAGCATTGAAGTCGCCAATCAGAATTTTCATCTCTCTCAGGGATCTCATCTATTACCCTCTGCAGTTCTTCATAGTATTCATCTTTCCTTTCTTCAGGGGAATAATTTGTTGGGGCATAGCAAACTTTAATACTCATATTGCACTGCTTTGATCTGAACTTTGCTGCTCTTGGTGTCATCATCATTCCTACCCCCTTCTCTTCCAGTTCCATCTGATCTTCTTGAGTAGATATGTTTATTGCCTTGGTCTAAAGTTTCCTTACCAATCCCCTTACAAAGTGTTTCACTTAGGGCCAAAATATCTAAACTATATTTCATGAATTCACTCTCCCCTTTCTGTAACTTCCCAATCTGATGTATGGTTTTAACATTCCAATTACCTATTTTTAATTTTTCTTTAATATTTGTAAACTGGGAGATTCTTAGCATCCTGCTACGCCCGGGACTGGGGATCATTCTGTCATCTTCTCTTTCCATGACTGACTAAATCTATAGAGGATTCATTGGCTAGATACATTAAAGTATAGCCAGTTCCTTGTGATTCGCAGTGCCTAAGGCAAGTGACCTCTGCTGGTCCATGTCGTATTGAAGGTAGACTTAGGTACACTTTTCTATCTAATTTCTCCTCTCTTGTTTTGTTTAAGTTTTTATAGTTTTAATAGGATATATTTATTCAATTAAATTTTATTTTTCCTTGTTTCCTTTCCTCACTGGGCTACTTTCCCTGTTGGGGCCCTTGGGTTTATAGCATCCTGCTTTCTAAACTAGGGTTGTAGCTTAGCTAATAATAATAATAATAATAATAATAATAATAATAATAATAATGGTAAGATCAACCACCAGGCATCAGGAGTAAAAGCCGAAGAGACATTTTGTCCATCGCCATAAACCCAATCCGTCACCCTGCTGCCTGTAACTTCATCGAGATTTAGGGGGGCATTTCCTCCACACCCAAAGCTCTCATTACTCCACAAAGTTGCTCATCTACTCATACGAGAATAATCGTTGGCAAACATGGATTTGAATGTTGGGATATTCCGTTGAGAAGCTTTTTCAGATATCCAGGGGGTTCAACTAACAAAGGCAGTCTAATTTTCCCTCTACTGCAACACAATCCATGAGGTTCATTCTACCATTTATGAACACCATATTGATTACACTGTTTTGACGCCAATATGTGCTGTATCTTCTGTTTCATAGGGGTTTCTTGGATTAGACGTGAAGGCACTAAGATGCCATTGTACAGCATTAAAAGGTCGTACTCTTGCTTTTTTATGTCTGACTCTATCAATATGATAACTATTCTCAGCTTATTCCGATGTTTCTTGGTTTCGGTGGACAATCATTCTTTGTTGGATATCCTGAAGTCGAGTTATTCTTTGATTTCTTTATTCCTGACTTCTTATAGATGCTATTCTTTTTTATTATTCTCAAGGCGAGAATTTTTTTGCTCTTCATCCAGTGTTTCATGGTTAGTTGCCATAATTTTTTTATTAATGTTCGTTACTAAATTCATCTGTTCTTTATCTTCTGCTTCACGCCTAGCTGCCACTGTGCTTGCATTGGTGTTCCTTCTTAAATTCACCTGTTTTTCGTCTTCTGGTTCAAGTCTAGATGATATTTTGCTTGCATTAGTGTTCCTTCTTAAATTCCTTTGCTTCTCATTTTCTGCTTTACGGCTAGCTGCCATTCTACTTGCATGAGTTTTTCTTTGTTCTTCATCCTTTGTGTCTCGTCTAGCTGCCATTTTTCTTGCATCTGTCTCCCTCCGTGAAATCCTTTGTTCTTCTGTTTCCTGCTGTCTTTTTCTTTTCACCGAA
>NC_090743.1:88602180-88617180 GCF_036898095.1 Palaemon carinicauda | reverse complement strand
AGTATGCAAAATTACTGGCATCTATAAAGTAATCGGAATCTGTGTACAGTATGCTCTATTTTTTTCTAAAATTGTTTTAATAGTGTAAACATTTTTGATTGACTAAACGTCCTTTTCCTCCAAAAGGAATATACAATAGAAACAACAGAATTCCCCTGCATGGAATGTGAAAAGCCTCCCTTTGAAGAATATTCCCAAGGGAGATGATTTAGGTAATGGTGGACAAAGAGAGATATGGAAAGGAAGCCGCCATCTCGGAGTCTGTCAGAGCTGCCTTTGTCACTTGAACATCTTTCTGGTTTTCATTCGTGACATTTCTAAAGTATTTATTAGAAGAAATATTGATAAAGGGAGAAGGAGGTGGGGTTCTACTAATCATCTTTTTAGCAGAATTATAAAGATATTAAATTTAGCTTTGTAAGGAATGTTAATGCTAGGATTTAGTAAAAGGAATCTAATGAAAAATATTTCTCAGATTTCTATAATTCTTATAACCAAAGGTTCCATAATCAAAATTTTTTAGAACAAAAAACCAAACTTTGATTTTTTATGAAAATTTGAATAAAATCTTTCAGAGGGCACCAAGTAATCAGATAAAAAGAAAAAAAAACAATAGATTTTGTATAGCAAATAGTATAAGAAAGTAGTATAGGGTAATCACTGTCTATTGAAGTGTTATATTATAGATGCTTATATCATCTTGCTATTCCAGCTAGGGTTGTAGCTTAGCAAGTAATAATAATAATAATAATAATAATAATAATAATAATAATAATAATAATAATAATAATAATAATCTTATTAACAGATATTGTTTATCAATGTTTTTTTTTTTTTTTGTGTGTGTGTGTGTGTGGAAAAAAAAAGGTGTTAATAGTTGATATGTCAGAAAATCATTGATGGCATTCAGTTTTTGACATATTGAATATTAATTGGTAAATTATAATATTAATAACTTTTTATCATATTCGTAGAAAAAGGTTTGAACAGTTTCACAAAATTCCATTGATTAATTAAGATACAACTGAAGAGGAAGAATTATATATGAAGATAATAATTTTCTGAGAGAGTATGTTAAAACATGATTCGTAAATAGTGTAATTATGTAGGATAGTAACGACAGTCCCATTACACATATCGACATATATCACCATCATCATCATCATCATCATCACCATCATCATCATCTTCACACTTCCCAAGAGATATTAGGTCTCGCCAAGGCACTAGAAGAGTAAGAAGACCCAAGCCTGCATGGCTGAGGACTAAGAAGAGTGAAGTAGTAGATTATGAATGAAGAATTATTAATTTAAAATTTCAAGATAGAGACTACTAGCAAAATTTAACCGAGGCCCTTTGCGTCAGTAGATGTAATAAATGATGATGATGATGATTATGATGATGATGATGATGATATATATATATATACATATATATATATATATATATGTATATATATATATATATATATATATATATATATATATATATATATACATATATATATATATATATATATATATATATATATATATATATATATATATATATGTATATATATATATATATATATATATATATATATATATATATATATATATATATATATATATATATATATATATATATATATATACATATATATATATAACGGATTTTGAGCGAAGCAAAAAATCTATTTTTGGGTGAGATGGTCATGTCGTCCTGATGGAAGTTCCTATAGGGTAGCTTCCTAGGGTATATTACAACTACGGCGATATTCCCAGAGAATTTACCTTAAGGTACCAGAATTCTAACTCCTGGAGCGAGTATCCCTCGTGAAAGGGATATCGCGACATATCAGAGGACGTATTCTAGACACGTCACATGGCAATCTACATCCTGGACAGAGATTTCGTCTCGTAGGAGGTGATTGACGAGATACGAATTCGGGAAAGAAAAAGGGGGAGCCGCTCCCAAGGCTTCCCTATTCCCCGATTCGTATGCGTGCCTGGCGCCAATCCTGGCGCCATCTGTATTCCTTGTAGCGTACACGAGGTGCTACAGATACTGTATGTAGGGAGGGGTCCTACAGCCCTTTCTTAGAAAGGCAAGGGCGGGTCCATCAGGACGACATGGCCATCTCACCCAAAAATAGATTTTTCGCTTCGCTCAAAATCCGTTTTTTGGGCTCAAGCCATGTCGTCCTGATGGAAGTGTACCAGAGCATTAATGTATCTGTGGATTCTCAGAATGTGCCGTACTCCCCGGAGGTAATTTTTTCCCGGTCGACTAGACCTAGAGACCTAAGATGTTACCGTTATACATCTTTTCAACTAACTATAAACTATGTTAGAGCTTCCTGCCCCCTACAGGGAAGAGTCCTACTAGACTCTGGAAAAGTCTCGAAGAGTACATATATCTATGTATGAATACCAGGCAAGCTAATATAGTGGTCTCGCCCTATATTAAGTAAAGCATAGTTTGTAAAGGACCACTGCGTCAATATGAAATATCGACCAGTTTTCCGCACAATACTTGTATTGGACAAAGGTTTTATATCTGCATAGGAGGAAAACCAATGCAACATAGCTTGCATAAAGGAACAATTCTATTAGAATTATCCCAGATAAGGTACATAGAATGAATGCTCAATTATACCAATAAATTGACACAGGTGAAGGAGACGCAAGGTTCTCAAGAACCAGATTATTGACAGGCAATAAATAGACAGGTTAACCACAATTATATATATATATATATATATATATATATATATATATATATATATATATATATATATATATATATATATATATATATATATATATATATATATATATGTGTATATATATATATATATATATATATATATATATATATATATATATATATATATATATATATATATATATATATATATATATATATATATATATATATATATATATATATATAGAAGAGGATAACCCAAAACTTTAAGCATAAGTATGATAGTAAACAGAGCTTGTTTGTCGGAAAGAAAAAACATTAGATGCCACTTTTAAGATACCGAGGTATCAAAGTCATAAAAGCCTGTATTACAAATCAATGACATTAGCGTTAGAAACGCTCGGCACACATGTCTGCACTTATGCTAGGTTCACCTTCGGAAATGGAACAGTCTGGATGGGCAACACAGTGCCCTCACTTAGTTTGTAGTACAGTATGTAACTACACACTCACCCTGGAATTAATCGTCCCAATTAAGACCACTGTTCCTCGCAGAGTTAAACAGTAGGGTTAACACCGCGACCCACTGCTACCACAGATCTCTTTTAGTTCCTCTACTTGCTTCGCATAGGGGCGAAAGACACTCTGGAAGACTTCCAGCCAGTGTATGAACGGAGATGTTCAAAATCCATACAATTAAAGAAATTTAAGAATGAGGCAACTTTCCTCGGATCGTGACCTGCGGGTGTATTGTCAGGATCCGCTCTGCGAATAAAATATGTGATTCAGAGATAAATTTGAGCCTGATGTTTCTCCCCTGAATAGTTGACCACCCTTGAAGTCTGAAGTTCTATGAAGATAGACCTTTAGGCATTCTACTGGACATAGAGATGCATCTTCTTTCAGAGGGCAGATTCTCCAGGGACCCCACCTGTTGGTGGGTAACTCATTCTTGGCGAGAAACGTAGGATCCGGAAACAGGTTCAGTTCTTCCCCATCCAGGAACTGAACACGACCTGCCTCTCTCGAGAGGCTACAATCTCACTAACCCTGGCCCCGGACGCGAGTGCAAAATAGGAAAATAACTTTTTGTGTCAAATCCTTTAACGCACACTCTTCATTGCTCAACAGAGAAGCGAAATGAAGAACTTGTCTAAAGACCATGAAATGGGCTTTGGAGGTGCTGAAGGTCTGAGCCTAGCACAGGCTTTCGGGACTATATTAAAGATCTCGTTACTTAGGTTGACCTGGAAGGCATATAGAATGGGTCTTGTCAAAGCAGACTTACACGCTGAAATCGTGTTCGCTGCCAACCCTTGACCATGGAGATGGGGAAAAAAGATAAGCAGAAGTCTGTCAAGATCTCCTGCGGAATCTTCGCCTTGACAAAAGGCCACCCATTTTCTCCAAGATGACTCATATTTCCTTCTAGTAGATTTGCACTTATATTTCTCAAGGAAGTCTATACTGGCTTTCGAAATCCCGAAACGCTTTCTCACCGCTAGGGAGAGAAAATCATGAGCTGCAGGGTCCGGGTTTTCTGTAATGAAGCGCAGACAGTTGACTTCTGGACTCGCTGAGTCAGAACTGGATCTGGTAGTGGTACAAACTTCAGCTACAGTTCCAATGCCAGGAGGAACCACACGCTGTTCGGCCACTTGTGGGCCACTATTGCCGCTACCCCTTGAAGGATCTCAGTTTGTTGAGGACCCTCAACAGAAGGTTGTGAGGAGGGAACAGATAAATCTTGGACCATCTGTTCCAGTCGAGGGACATCGCGTCCACTGCTTCCGCTAAGGGGTCCTCGTACGGGGCACGTACAGGGGCAACTTCTTGTTGTCTTTCGTCGCAAAGAGGTCTATCTGCAGTTCTGGGACTGATTCAGAATGAAGGAGAATGATCCTGCGTCTAAGGACCATTCCGACTCTATCGGTGTGAACCTGGATAGAGCGTCCGCTGTCACATTGCGGACTCCTTGAAGGTGAACTGCCGACAGGTACCACTTCTTCTTTTCCGCCAATCGGAAGACGGCCAACATCACCTGGTTGAGAGGTGGTGACCTCGATCCTTGTCGATTCAAGTATCTCACAAGTACCTCGCTCTCTATCACCACTTTATGTGGAACGAATGACGCGGGGAGACTTTCTTTAAGGTAAGGAGCACTGCCCTAGCTTCTAGAAAGTTTTATGAGAAAGGTCTTGAATAGCCTGGACCAAGTCCCCTGGACTTTTTTCCGATGAGAGTGACCTCCCCATCCCTCCTTCGAGGCGTCTGAGTGAATCGTCACCGACGGGGGAGGTGGCTGAAGAAGAACCTGACTTCTTTAGATGTCTGGCTTGGGACCAAGGCCTGAGAAGAGTACTTAGCCGAAGCGGCTGGTCTTCTCAGATCTCTTCACGCGTTTGATGCATAACTTCTCCAAACTCCGATTGCATCCTTTAGCTGTGCTCTTAGCACTGGGTCTGTCACCGAAGCAAACTGGAGAGAGCGCAGTACTCTCTCCTGCTCGTGTCTTGATATCCTTTCGGAATCTTGAAGTCTCTTGACAGAACCCGCTATCTCCTTCCTTTTCTTCGCCGGGGTGGAGAAACGGTGTGACAAAAGGTCCCAGTGGATCTTAGCCACTGGAACTTTTGAGATGGAGAAAGTCGAGACTTTTTCTGTTGATCTTGAAGCCTAGGTACTCTAGGAACTGGATCACTTGACTGGAAGCTTGAGAGCATTCTGTCTAGGATGCTGCCCACACCAACCAGTCGTCCAGGTAGGCTACTACCTGAATTCCCTTTAGGCGAAATTGTTTGAGAGCTACGCTCGCAAGCTTCTTAAAATTCCTTGGGGCTATGTTTAGCCCGAATGGCATGGCTCCGAAGGCGTATAGTCTTCGTTGTAGCCTGAACCCTAGGTAGGGGGAGAGTCGATGGCTAATTGGAATGTGCCAGTAGGCGTCTGACAAGTCTATAGAGACGGAATATGCCCTCTTGGGCAGTAAGGTCCTTATGTGTTGCAGTGTTAGCATTTTGAATTTGCAATTCACTATGAACTTGTTAAGTGGCGACAAGTCCAGAATGACTCTGAGCTTTTCCGAGTCTTTCTTGGGAACACAAAACAGCCTCCCTTAGAAAATGATGGGCTTCACCCTTTTTCTCCAACAGTTCTTGAACGTACTCCTCCATAACGGGGGTGGAGTGTTGGAAAAACCGAAGGTACGGGGGGGGGGAGTGCTGTACCAGCTCCCGCCCAGTCCATTCTTGAGTAGGCTGTGGGCCCAGGGATCGAAGGTCCACCGATCCCGAAATTTCAGAAGTCTCCCTCCTACCGGTATCACCTCACTTGGACAGCCGTCCTGAGGTCTTGCCTTCCTGACCACGACCACCCCTGAATCCTCTTCCCCTTGAGGGGCGTCTAGACGAGCCTCTGGCTGCTCCTCTAGGCTTTGCTCGAAAGGAAGTAGACTGCCCTTCGAACGCTGGGGTGAATGCCGTGGACTGTGACGACTCGGCCTGGGGTACCCACTGAAAGGTGGTCGGGGTTTGTGCCACGATCTGGGGCACTGGGGGCAATGGCAATTGCAGTTGCTGTTGCTGTCTAAGAGGCTTGGCTGGCCGAGACGGTAGCCTAGTCCTCATAGTCTTCCTCTTTGGTTGAGGACCCTCATCCGGGGAAGACTTTCTTTTGATAGCCAGGCCCCACTTCTGGAGAAGGTTTCTATTCTCCAAGGCTGCTTTATCAACAACTTCTTTGACCAAGTCGGTAGGGAAAAGGGTCTTTTCCCCAAATGTTGGAGGAGATTAGTTTCTTTAGCTCGTGCCTCACCGTAGCCGAGGTAAACACGAACTCCCTACAAGCTCTCCTTGCCTTGACGAAGCCATAAAGGTCCTTCGTCACTGTGGCCAGATGAGGCTTGGCCACTACCATGAACATTTCATGGACCTTGGGGTCACTTGCCATCGTCTCGAGAGTAGTCTGAAGAGACATTGAGGCAGTCAGTCTTTCTTTTGTATCGAACTCACTTCGCAAAGGAAAGTCAGACAGCTTAGGGAGGTCCTTGCCGAACTGACGTCCGGCAATATCAGCCTCCAACTTTCCCACTAAGAACGTAAGATGGACGTCCTTCCAGTCTTTGTGGTCCATAGGCAGGGCGAGCGACAAGGGTTTACACTCCTCTAGTGAGGGGCAAGATTTGCCGGCCTCGATTGCTTTTAGTACAGCCAGAAACCCTTTCTGTAAAAGGGGGAAGGCTCTAGTAGGCGAGGACACAAAGGAAGGGAGCTTCCTATTCAATGCAGCTACCTTTGAGTTAGAGAAGCCCCTCTCTTTCATCGAGAATGAAAGTAGAGCTTGAGCCTTAGCATGGTCCATCACTATGACCTCCTTTGGCTCTGTCTCCTCCTTTGAGGCTGGTTCCTTCCTCAGCCGGACATAACAGTCCGGATATGATGCCTTGCTGGGCCAGAATTCCACCCTCCAGGGGAACTGAGCCCAGCTTATCCGAGATGACGATCTTTCCAGTCGTCATCAGCATGTGCTCAGCATACCTCCATGGGTTAGCATCTGAGCACAAGGGAAGGTCTTTCACATTGAGCTTTTTCTGGGGCCCATGTGATTCTGCAAGGCACTGCATTCGCAGTTCCATTGCAGCCGCCTTCTCCTGATTCTCCTTCTGCATTTGTTGGATCATTCCAACAATAGAAGAGAGGGCCTGTCCCAGCTCTACTGGGAGACCGGCCAATGTAGAGGGGCTTGAACTTCATCCTGGGCTTCTGCCAGGAGGTCTTCCTCCTGACACCCGTCCACATCAGACATCCTGTCATTTAGCTGGATGTCTTGCATCGCGACCGCGACTTCAGCATCCACCTGGATCTGAACTTAGGGGATCTCCTCTTGAGGCTGGGGAATCACTGCATCAGCTGATGCCTTAGGGAAAGGATACGCCCTCATCTTCTCACTTGGAAGATAAAGGCCAGAAGTGTTCTTTTGGAAGCCCCTTACCCAGGTACGAAGCTTCTTCCTAGCTATTTAAATGTCTCATTAATCAGGTTAGTGCACACAGTACATACCTGAGGGTCCCAATACCGGAGATCATCCTTGGAGACAGCGTATGCTGCGTGTCTCCTACAAAACTCATGTCCGCCGAGGTTCTTGCTGCTGACATTGCAGAAAGCACTTCCCCACTTCGGAGTGTCCTTCTGTAAAGAGAAGAAATTTCCATGAGCATCAAGTGAACTATGTATCACTGGATATGCATAGTATAGCATAACAATTCAGAAAGGAAAGACATACACTTGTGTTTCCCTCACAACCCATTGTTGCAGCCTTCCAGATAATAAAATCAAAAATGGTTTATCTCTTCTAGAGTAACCATTGCAAGGTTTCCAGAGGAAACAGGTGGAGCTCACACCTAAGCAATGATTTTAAAATCCTGGATAATAGACAGGGAAGAACTCAGCTTCCTATCTGAGGGCAACAGCAAAGGGATGTGCAAGAAAACACAATAGTGTTAGAAGATACAGTGCTGTACCAAAACCTTTACTATAGTTTTCTTCTTACTGTATATGCTATACAGAAGAATACTAGTACAGTATAGGGGGATGTGTGCCGGCCTGCCTTTGCCGGCCGGCAAACACCACAACTAGCTTTAAAGTATACTACTTAACAGCTATAGGGCGGCAGCACTCTGGTTCAAATGCCTGTGCCGGTCGGCAGCAACTGCCGGCCGGTAACAGCCAGTGTTGGCCGGCAATGGCTGCCGGCCAGCAACTACACAAGGTAGTACCCAGCTGCCGGCCACACTCTTGGTGACCGGCAGACAAGGACTGACATAAGCCGGCCGGCAAGGGTACGAGACCGATGCCAGCCGGCAGCAAAAGAACCAGAGGACTACACCTGCCCGGCTGCCGGCCTCATAGGCCGGCAGCCGGGACAGGTACAGCACTAGAAGAAAAATAGAATGGATGCCGGGATAAGAGTGTACACAACCTCCAAGCCCGGAAACCGAAAGAGTGCAAATAAGGAAGGGGAGAAACTAATTCAGGCTTCCTTGACCAATGCCGTCCGGCTCTGCCGGCAGGCATGGATGAGGGACCAAGAGAGGTCCGGGCACCACTCGAAAACATAAGACCCTTGCCGGCCAGCAGCTCTGCCGGCCGGCAATGGGCTGAGTCAATTCCACATCCCAACCTATACTAGGTCCAGAAGTAGAACGACGTACAGTACAGTAAGACCCCTGCCGGCCAGCTCTGCCGGCCGGCAAGGTACAGTACAGTAATGGCTAGGCCATTACGGAGATAGAGGGGGAAGGGACAAGAGGGTCCTGCCAACCTTGCTTTAGTGACAGATCACCCGCAGCCAAGAAACTTATCTTAGCCTAAGGGAGATCTAAGGGGAAAGGCCAGCAATACTTGCCAGCTTCCAGAGCACCAAAGCAAAGAAGGCGTTGCTACTCCCAAGGGAAGAACTTATCCTCCTCCGAGAACAGCAACAGGACTAGTCTGGTAGATCACAAAAGAAGGAATCATAAATACAGAAACCTTCGGTAGTGACCTAAGGGAGCTAAGCTCCCTTTGTATGTGTTAGGTCAGCGAGGGGGACTCTGCCCCAAGCCAGACAACACAGACTCAGACTAAAAACTCTGTTGTTCTGTCCCTCTTGTTCCATAACTACAGGAACAGGAAGGTACAGTAACACCCTAGTATAGTTTTATCGAAAATAAATTCGGAAAAAACCACTTAGGGATAAGCCCAAGGCTTAAACAGAGGGAAAGGGATTGCATACCTTCTCCGAAGAAAAGAAAGCAACCGGGGAGTATGATAAAGTATACTAAGGCTCCATAAGCAATTAGCCTAGGCACCAAGAGAATCGATTACCTAATTCACCGAAACTCACACGTGTACAATCTTGGAAATATTCCACACAGTCTAAAATGTATAAAATATAGCCTAAAGCTTCAATAGAATTTTAATTACACTCGGAAAAACCAAAATCATGCATGAAGTACTAGGACCAAACGACTAGGCTACATGGCCTAGCGTAGGCCAGAATGGCGAATACTTCGCCAAATAATACTAAGCACAAAAGGAAATCCTATGTAATGCTAAATAGCTAAAATTTATTAAAGCAAAACAACCAGGAATGTCGCTCTGACTAACTAATTTATACCTAGCGAGCGACAGTGTCCAGGACACCTCTGGTAGGCTACGGCTCTTGTATCAAAGATTAATCCTATTAATCACTCAAAATTTACCAAGAGCCTACATTTATACATAACAGACACTATACTCAACTTATCAGAGGCCGACGAAGACGAAGAAGCCATGAAAAGTCGAATAAATCCAAGATTTGCGAGAAAAACAGGAAAAAACACCGAGTTGTTAAGCTACGCAAAAAGGAATACAGATGGCGCCAGGATTGGCGCCAGGCACGCATACGAATCGGGGATAGGGAAGCCTTGGGAGCGGCTCCCCCTTTTTCTTTCCCGAATTCGTATCTCGTCAATCACCTCCTACGAGACGAAATCTCTGTCCAGGATGTAGATTGCCATGTGACGTGTCTAGAATACGTCCTCTGATATGTCGCGATATCCCTTTCACGAGGGATACTCGCTCCAGGAGTTAGAATTCTGGTACCTTAAGGTAAATTCTCTGGGAATATCGCCGTAGTTGTAATATACCCTAGGAAGCTACCCTATAGGAACTTCCATCAGGACGACATGGCTTGAGCCCAAAAATATATATATATATATATATATATATATATATATATATATATATATATATATATATATATTCATCTCTTCCCACACCTATTCATACAAAGGCCTTCGGTTAGATTTCCTCAGTTGTCTTAATCTTTGCTTCTAAGTCAAAACTCCGTTCATCATCTCCTACTTCAAGTTTCATACTTCATACTCCTAAGCCATGTAGGCCTGGGTCTTCCAGCTCTTCTATTGCCTTGTGGAGCCCAATTGAAAGTTTAGTGAACTTTCAATTTGCTTATGACAAAATGTTTTATGGAATGAAAGTACATCTGCAATAGATTTATCTCAAAAAAGAAAGAAAGAAAAAAAAAGAGAATTAGCGGTTAGTAGTAATTCACAACGAAAATTATTACTCCTACATTTATCCTGATTCAAAAGTATAATTGGACCTGCTTTTTAACATAAATTTAATTAACGTAGCATCTAGCTACAACTCATTCTTAATGAGATTAATGATGTGTAAACTGCATTTAACGGGTTCATTTTCTTTGGAACAAGAGACATTGTACGCTACTCTGATAAATTCATTACTGTTTGGGGAATATCCGCTTCATTTACATTTGGTTTGAATATAGACTGATATAGCTTTCCATCTGAATGCTCATTGGCAGGCAAATACTATAATGAATGTGGACACAAAACATGATATTCAAGATATGAATGATATGTGTAAGAGTGAGCGTTAGAAAATTTAATTAATCGTACACACCCTATATTTAAGAAATTAAATTACTTAAATGCGCATAAAAACACAATTGTAATAATTCTAAATGACTACATGTAAACAATGCCTAAAAATTTATTGGTTATTTCCTTTACCATAGATCTCTTTCTGGTCTGCTATTCTAAATTGCAATTCAACTTGTCTTGAAATGCAAATCAGCAATTCCCCTTCTCTTGGAATTTGACGGCAAAGGAAAATTCATCAATATATTTCAGGGTGTATAACCAAAATCCAAAAATTATTCGGAACGGATAGTGATCTTTAAAAACAAATGCAATTACATTTAAATCAATGCGAATCTCTATACATTTAATTATTTACGTTTCTAGTTCTATTATTTTCATGTTTTCAACTAGTGAAATATAAAGCTGCAATACGATTCTAAACTTAAGATACGAATGAACCGGTAAATATTATGTTACCTTGTCTTAGTTTTTGGAAATAATGAATTTGGATGAATAATTGATGACTGTTCTACATCCCCTCGTTGTTAATTTGGAAAAATCTTGCAGATGATTATGTCGCCAATAACAATTGAAATTCTAAAGAGGCTTTGGAATTGGAATAAATTTAATTTTCATAGATATTGTTACAGTCTTATGATTATTGTCTACTTAAAAATCCACCTTTGTAAAGAATACTTGTCGGTATTTTTATAATGCAAGACTGGTCAGGTCTTTGTTATTAAATTAAATACGATTAACTTAGTCCATATTATTTTTAATTCGCTATGTCTGTAGATTTATTTTTGGTGTTAATAAACCTTCTTCTACTTATTGTAATAATATTTATTAAAGGGATTTTTCTCCATTTATCCAATTTTTGTATCTTATATCAAATAGGAATTGTCCTCAGAGTAATGATATTCATACAATAAGGCTACAAAGGAGGCCAAGTTACAGTCAACTGCTGCCGTCTACTTTGTTCAGGCAAGGTAATACACGTTTAGTTTACTGAAACCCCAGGAATTATCTCTGATATCATAGATAAAATTATGTACATCCAATCAGCTATTATCTATAAGTAACCTTCGTCTAAGAGCCATAACCTAATAAGGTTGATGATATACTAACTCTGATGCTAAACAATAAGCAATGTGAAATTATCATCTGCTAATGACTTTTAATCTTTGAAAAAATTTGAATAACGTCCATTTTTATACAATATTCAAATGAATTATATGCATGTAGATTTTTTTTAATACTTCTATAACAATGAATGTCCTTATAACCAATTATCCATATTGGAGGTTCCAGTAACCTTCAACCATAGTGTTGATGAGAAACTCGTTGTTTAAAAGAGATGTCTAAGAATTTGAAAGAGCTTTGCAAGGAAGTTGGGATTTCCAATAAAACGAAGATATATATAAAAAAAAAAAAAGCAAGCAAGCCTCCTCAATGAATATTTTTCGTAAGGGTTGTATTTTTAATAGCTTTAACCAAAATTTTATATATTTCGTGGAAATAAGTTTGTATTTGTTTAAAAAAAAAATCTTTTGAACGTGGTGATAGTTGTAAAAGAAAATTGCTACTTTTTTCTTTTTTTCATAAAAGTCAACTTTCTTGTTTTTAATGTAAATATATCCTTCACTCGCCAACAAATGATTTGATCGCAAAATCTTTTTCCTAAATGAGATATATATCTTTGACAAGTAAATACACAGGGAGAGAAATATTCACATTTTTACTAAAGAATGATAATGGGAACCATTAGTTATTTGACCCCTAAATTTCCGCCTTACTCCCCTTCGTTACTTTTTTGTCTTCTTTCAGTACTTTATATTCCACCAATTAGGATTCCTCTCACATTTTATTTGTATTAAGAAAATCTTGTACCGATAATGTAATGGAACCTGCACCTGCAAGACCTTTAGGTTAGATTTGTTGTATAGCTTTAGTCATTTCTAGAATTCAGAAACATAGTTCCCTTTAGTATTAATTGGTTCATTGCGTGTAGGTACCAACAAATTAAATGCTTTATATGGTTAAACGTTCATAAACGTAATCTTAAATATTTATATTAAATTCATTCTTTTGCTCAGCTTCAGATTAGTGATTTATATATATATATATATACACACACACATATATATATATATATATATATGTATGTATATGTATATATATATATATATATGTATGTATGTATATATATATATATATATATACATATATATATATATATATATATGTATATATATATATATATATATATTTATTAATATATATACACATATATATATATATATATACACACACATCATATATATTCATCATCATAATCAGCCGTATCTGGTCCATTGAAGTAAAACATTCTATTACATGTCCTCCCACTCATGTCTCTTAATAATCTTTTTATTCCAATTTATACCTGCAAATTTTCATAGATCGTCAATCCATCGTCCTCTGTCCCTTCCCCTGTTTCTTTGCAATCTCTAGGGAGCCACTCTATTCTTCCTAGTGCACATATATTATAATATATCTGTGATTTTCATTATATATTACGCCTACACCCATTTCTTCTTCTCACATGTGTTCAGAATATTGTCTAAATTAATTTGCTCTCATGTCCACCCAAGGCAGTGGACGAGGATAAATATGTTATATATATATATATATATATATATATGTATATATATACATATATATATATATATATATATGTACTGTATATGTATATATTTATATATATATATATATATATATACATATAATATATATATATATATATATATATAAATATATATATATATATATATATATATTTATATATATATATATATATATATATTTCCTTTTAACCTTAAAATTTTACGAACTTAGCTCCTGAATCATGATGTAAGCAAATCATAAGTGAAGCTCCTCACAAGTCTGGTAACTCCTTGGAATGGAAATGGTATTTACAGGACTTTGTGGCATTATAAAAGAGCCTTATTATAGTTTTGTTGAAGCCATGGGGATGACAGTGATAATAGTTCGGATAATGGTGCAGCAGAATACCAGAATTCACCCTGACATCGAAAAACTACATTTGTCTTTTGCCAATTTCATAATCACAAGGAATCTCTTCCACGTTTAAAAAGTTAAAGAACAAAATAGCTTCAGTATAATCGGTATTGGCTACATAATAGGACCTGAAGGTGGCTAGCATCACTCCTGAGAATATCTGAGTCTCGTGTAAAAAAGATCATCGAATTCCACTACGAAACTTCTTTTTAGGTAGTAGATTGGCTAGGGCACCAGCCACCCGTTGAGATACTACCGCTGGAGAGTTATGGGGTCCTTTGATCGGCCAGACAGTACTACATTGGATCATTCTCTGTAATTAGGGTTCATTTTCCCTTTGCCTATACACACACACACCGAATAGTCTGTCCTATTCTTTACACATTCTCCTCTGTCCTCCTACACCTGACAACACTGAGATTACTAAACAATTTTTCTTCACCCAAGGGGGTTAATTCCTGCAATGTAATTGTTCAGAGGCTACTTTCCTCTTGGTAAGGGTAGAAGACACTCTTTAGCTATGGTAAGCAACTTTTCTAGAAAGACACTCCAAAATTAAACCATTGTGTTCTAATCTTGGGTAGTGCCATAGTCTCTGTGCCATGGTTTTCCACTGTCTTAGGGTAGAGTTTTCTTGTTTGAGGGTACATTTGGGCACACTATTCTATCTTTTTTCTCTTCCTCTTGTTTTGGTAAGTTTTTACAGTTTATATATAAAACAATTATTTCAATGTGGTTACTATTCTTGAAATATTGCATTTTTCCTTGTTCCCTTTTTCCTGGGCTTATATCATCTTGCTTTTCCTATTAGGGTTGTAGCTTACCAA
>NC_090743.1:88589680-88597180 GCF_036898095.1 Palaemon carinicauda | reverse complement strand
GATGTGCAGAAAACTTGCGTGAGTACTTGCCATCCTGGATGCATTGAAAGGTATTGATTCTCACTTCCCTACCTTCCCCGGCATAAGGCTCAATACTTGACAGTATTCTAGCTAATTCAATGCAGCTGTAACAGGATTGTAAAATAATCTTCTAAATTTGGTAGTTAAATTGGTTAAGGTTTTTGTAGCCTTTTAGAAACGTCCATAGAGAAGGATGTTAGGGAAGGCCAGAAAATTTAGAGGAATAATAGAATAAACGGATGAACAGTATCACTTAGTTTTAAGAAACTCCTTGCCAAACTAACAGTAGGAAATGTCATGGCTCAAGAACTGCACGATGGATCCCAGTTCACATCATAGATTTGATGGCACTTGATCAAGAACTTCCCGATGTAGTCAGGGAGTTTAATAAAGGGAACTTAAACTTCTAAAGCCTAGAAGAAAATTCTCTGCCCTAGCACGAGCTAGACACTTGGGATCACGAGCGAGATGCTAAGGATTGTGCTCACACTCACAATCGTGATTTACACTCTCTCGGTCACACGCGAGACGCTCATGCCCCACGATTGCGATGCTAGTCTCTACACAACCCTTGTGGATGCTCACAATCATGAGCTAGACACTTGTGATCACAGTCGATACACTCGCGCTCACTCTCAAGAGCGTAAGTTACATGCCCATGGTTATGCATCAACTAAGCTGATCGAAGGTAACCGGAGGTACAGTTGATGTATCAGCGCATTGTAGGTGGATGGTCAGTGGACAAGAAGTTAGTAGTGAAGTAGTTAAATGCAAGGCCATGTTTGGTAGGAAAAGAGTTATCTACAGCAGAATAAACCATAAGCATTAATCTTCCTTTTAAAAGAGAACTCACTCTCTGCGGTGATGCAGGAGATTGGCATCCCATTCCAAGAGGTATCAGCCAGCCTGCTGGTGCAAGACACGAAGAACATTGACGGTCCAACACTATCTGAAATGGTAGCTACACAATTCTGGTGGGGTAAAGAGTAGTTAAAATATTCATGGAAGAGCATAAGGAAAAAGGTGACAGTATTTTCTATTTTTCAATCAAGAAAACCCCTGTTTCTTTCTTCACACAAAATGGAAAGATGATTTTCAAAGACAAAGACCTCAGAGATAGCTGTCACTTATTGTCACCGCTATTTATCTCCTGCCAGAACTGGCAGCGTGAATTACAAGACTTCTTCAAGAATGAACATCAGTCACACACAGCATCTATCAGTGATATAGGTAAGCCCCATACGTGTCAGAAATTACAGCTGGTTGAAATTATTGAAGTGCACACAAAGAGTACAAATGTCATATATAATTATCATTGATCGATCAGCATATATCAATACCAGTGTACCTATGCTCTCATGCGGAGGATAACACTTGAATATTTGTACACATCATGGATGCAATAATTGATGGGACAAATGACATGAACCCACTAGTCATAGCAATATCTGCGCTACCATCATTGCAGGAAATAAATCTTTAGAAAATCTAGATTACCTTTGGCCTTGAGAAATCTAAAAGGATCCCATACATATCAGTACTGTATAATAAATCTCACATTTTAGTTTCCTTATTTTTTGATTGAGTTTTATTTGAATTATATGTGTTAATTTACGTCATTCAAGGAATTAATTAATTATTCTTTCTTTTGAATACATACCCTCTTAATTGTTATACACACGATGAAATCAAATTAAACATGTTGATAAACTATTCTAAGTACTAATAATGTTTCAGTGAAATAGACTGAGAGCTGGTGTCAAAACAATATCAAAATAAAAATAACTGAGACAGTATCGATTATTGGATAGATTTTAGAGTTTAAATACAAAACATTCATACTTCAAACCGGAAATTAGAAAAAAATCTTTTATTAAAATTTACGTTATATTCATACACCGGTAACTAATAACCTAAATGAGGAGAATCCTTTCGCAAATAATTACCGATAGTGCAAATGTTTCATGTACGGCTTATGCCATTGGGAAATTCCAACTGGGAGAGTCATAATCATAAGCATTGAATGGTTTATATTGCCATCATAAAAGCGAATGCTTGAAACTAATAAGGGGTCCCTCGTATCTATGATCATTCTTCTTGAACGCTAAAATGAATTGGAAGAAGTTGAGCATTCGGAGAAACGAGGCAAATTAATTTCCTTTTATAGGAGAATGAGAAACCTCATTTTCTTCAATTGGAAATTTATGGCATCTGATAGTTTCAAGGAAAATACAGTAAAAATTATATAATTTGTTAAGTCCGTAATGATTATAAGGTTTTAGTCGAAGTATCACGATATATATATATATATATATATATGTATATATATACATATATATATATATATATAAATATATATATATATATATATATACATATATATATATATATATATTGATGTGCGTATATATATCTATATATCTATATATATATAATATATATATTGATGTGAGTATATATATATATATATATATGTGTGTGTGTGTGTATATATATATATATATATATATTTACATATATATATATATGTATATATATATATATATATATAATATATATATATATATATATATATTTATATATATATAATATATATATATATATATATATACAGTATTCAGCAGACACTTATTCTTTAATATATAGAAGAGATGAACCTAGTGAAGAATGATGCAGTTATGTTTAAGTTAAATTGGGCAGTGCCATTTATGAGTATATTTGAGAATTACCATTAGAATGATTATATACGGTACCTAGTGTGAAAAACGTGTTGATAATTACTCATTAATGAAGTCCTTTTGAATCATGGAAAGCTATATCATCATTTTGCACTCTTGGTGAAAAGGGAAGTTACTTACGCAATGCCTTATCATTCATGATAAAGAAGTCATAATTGTTTTACTATTCTTTTTGGATAATAAGATCAAATGTGAGATGTGTACCGGTAATATTGAAGCGATCGGAACAAAATATCACACCTAGTGTAGAGAATCTGGGCAACAATAATTACATATATTGCAATTGGAGTCTTGTCATATACAGGGACGTACCATTAAGAAAACTAATACTCACACATAGTGAAAGTACTATGTATAGCTCAGAATACTTCTCGGTATTTGAAATTTTTGACCTTGATGAAACATTCAAAAGCAAACCCAGAATATGGAGTAATTAATATTAAGGAAATACATTTTTTTTTTATTAAAACTTGATTGGCACATTCCATCACTGACATCTAAAAAAAAAAAAAAGGCCCACTAGTTTTAAAAAATGACGTAGTGATATTCTTCAATAAGTTTGTATAAGTAATTGTGATGATCATGCCAGCGATTGTCATTTGAATAATTTCTACCTTCCAAAGGAGATCTTATCTGAACAACCAGGCACACTCATTACTCAGTACCATAGTCTTTAGTTTCCATTGACTCAAATATATACCTGATAAATTTTATATATATTATGTTCAGTCTTCATCTGGTAGTGACCTATGGTTCCAATCTTTAAAACAATGTTAGGATATGGTGTTAAAGGTAATAATCACAGGATAAAATTGTGTGCCTAACCAATTAATGTAATGGCTTGATCACTGATGTGGTGGCTGATAAAGTTATGCTAGGTTGGTCCACATAACCGGAAAATGCGGATCGGAAAAATTCCGTAGCCAGAACAAAATACAGTGATGAGCACAGACTTGACTCTCTTGTAAAGTGTAAATATTTCAATGACATATTCCTTATCTCAACTTTAACTTTGCGGTTGTTAAGCTAGATATGGTAGAACTGTTTGTTTCCAAATCCATGCTTATTGTGTTTTGCTCTGACGTCATCGCATGTCAGTCCTACCTGTTATCATAGTTTAATAATATATATTTTTTTTTTCTTATTCTCACATGGTCATAATCCTAGAGCACTTATCACTTCACTGATTCCCTTCAGTTTACAATCAAGCAAGCTTTGTATAGCATGTGAATGAAGCAGGTAAAATATTCTTTTATTGGAAAGTCAAAAAAGTTGTGTTACTCCATCATTTTTTGCTGGACTATACTAACACCAATTATTTTCAAATTTATCAAATACCTTTTCTGTTCCTATAGTTTGCCAAGTAAGATGATTTTATCAATTATTCCCAATAAATAACATCAATAAATCCACACCTCTTCCAGAATCCATCGTTTCTTGCAGAGAGCTGATCCTCTACAGTTGACAGATAGCATATCAAGGAGAATGCAAGTGATAGAATCAAATTGTCTAGAAACATCATAATCATACTTTTTGAATGGTCAATGTATCTGCACAAAATTTATATGATGAACCTTCAAGGCTTAATGATTGTGTATATTGTATACGTTATGTTATTATATGTTATGCCATTTATTTTTCCCGTAACTTGTGCATCTTTTAATTGTTTTATGATTTATTTCCTTATTTTAAATTACAAAATAGATGATAAATACTTTTGAGCAGTCCTTTTTTTCCATTCACATAGATATGTTCAAATACTAGCTTCCGTAACAATATGAAAACATTTACGAAATATTACAAATATCTGCCACACTAGATGTCAGAGCTGGGAATAAAAACACAACTAATTCGATATGCATATTCCCCTTTCTGATGAAATAGACATTAGTAGAATGTGGTGTAATCTTCCAGATAGGTCTACTCAGCGTCAATGAAGTTCATCTTAAGTTCGTAGATATTTGTAAGATAAGGTTGAACTAAACCTTATATATGTCTTCGTAGCATTGTGATTAAGGCCTTTCAATTTTATCTAAACATAATCATCTATTGAAGGGCTACAGTTTGTAAATTTGGCTTATATTTATCAATAGGTAAATGTGCGGATAACGATAAAGTTATAACACGGTAAAAAAGGTAGCCATTAGATTTATGAATTTATAGAGACACTGGTTTCCATGAGTTATTGTAATACGAATGCCTTTAACTCCATATACACATTATAAAAAATATTATAAGAATGTATACCATGTCCGTCGGTTGACCGATTATTAGTACAAGTATACATCCATACCATGAAAAAAAAAAAAAACTGTAGTTTTGTATGTAATAAAATGTGTGATAGTAAGATGTGACAAAGAATAGAGTTCTGAATTGTTTTGCATAATAAATTGTTGAAAACCAAAAGGTTTAAGATGCAGAGTTTAAGTTTCGTTAGCTAGGCTGACTTAAATTATGGTTGAGAGACCCAGCTTATTTTTTCTTTCCCTGAAAATCCATTTCCTCCCATTGGGGATATTTAATTTCCCACCTGCTAATCAAGAGGCCAGTCCATTGTTAAATTCTTATTCAATTCGTAAATGATGGATAAATGAAGAAAAAGACTTACACACTAATACACAAGTACATGAAAAAAAAATAAGATAAAAACTGATACAAATACATGAGAAAATAACTGACCTGTGGCTGAGATAGTAACCATTAACTTAGACTTTTTACCCTCCTAATGAAAAGGTTCAGCACTAATGTATTCATATATCTGTGGTTAGTATCTCTTAATGACTAAATTGTTCAGAAAAATGTAGTTGATAATAGTGTTTCTCTTGAGGAATTTTTATTATGGGTGATCTCCTTCGAATGACAAAGTCTTTTCAGAATTTTTGTTTTTTAATGTAGTATTGAGTGTTATTATATCATAAGGAGTATCATTTTTTATTTTCCTATATTTATTTACTTTAATTTTGGACTCCATTTATAAGTTTCACATATTACTATTCTATTGGTGGAGTAGATTTGAATTCATATTAGACATCTTATATTTCACATTTTACCTAATAAATATATTATAATATTTAACTTTTCAGCTTTATAAACAATCATATACCCTATGAGGGGTTTGCTATGCTTGAGAGTTGGAGGTTTTTGAAAAGAGTTTTATATATATCACATATATATACGAGCACAACAAATTTACTGTCAATCATTTCTGCATCAGTTTAAGAATATATATTTTCGAAAAGTATGAAAATCTTAATATACACTTTCCGTGTGTTCAAACTATTTTGGTAGAGAGTCAAGTAAATAAATGTATAGAATAACGCTATTCGAGATATCAGCGAATTATATACAGCATATATATGCCTGTAAAAATTTTGTAAATATAATTACCTAAAATCGAGATTAATGTAGACTAAAATCAATATATGGATTTAAACCTAAAAACAACTATGGTGATGTTATATTTAGAGTCATAAAACTATAACAACTTTCACCTAATCATTTTATTTAATCTTTATCCATTCATATATGTTTGGAAATATATGAAAGCATAACAAAGGTAATAATAAATGTCAAAACTAAAATTGGAAAGAAGAAAATATTGTTCAGAAAATTTTACTTCCTTCTATCAGGTTCTCTCCTACTAATGCATTCATACATGCAAGGACAAATACCTAAATGACAAATATGAAACTTCAATACTACATATAAGAGAGGAAAAAAAGTCTTTAGAAATAAGAAAGTTTGAAAGTGATATTTGTTCACTAAATTTCTTATATATATATATATTTTTTTTTTGCAAATTATTATAACAATGAAGTAGTATTCATAAGGAAATAATACGTAAAAGTCTGCAAATGCAGACTTAAGGAAACGGTGTTATTCTAATTAGAAAAAAATATGATTAACAAACACTTTCTTTTAAACACGAAAATAAACCGTAGTCTTTCAGGGGCCAAGAGACCGCATTGGAATTTACATGCATAGCAGGGACAGACTGTTAAGGATTAAATTGGTCCATTGATAAAAGGAAAGTTTCATGATATTGACGTGAAGTCTGTGTAGAGCCCTACTTAGCATATAGACACCCACACTTCCTTGCAAAGATTTGGAGATGGTACTATTGTAGAACCAGCTCAGGAAGTCTATTATAAAATCTCAGAAATAAAAGTTCGACTTTCCTCTTGTCCCACTATCAATCCCCTTCCAACTATTACATAATTTCTGTCCTTGGTTTGTCGGTCTGGTATAGGCATCAGTGATTTCTTTATGTTATAATTTTGATAACGAAGTTTAATACTAGTATCTTTAAATCATATTTCTCATTGAAAAGAAGATATTCCAGTATTCTATCTGAAAACTTTATTAATTTATCTTCATTATTACTAGTTGGAAATGCAGAATTCTACCAGTCATAGAATTACAAAAGTGAAAATAGCCTACCTAGGAAAGAAAACCAGGAAATAAGTGAAATATAATTGAGAATTGATGAATAGAGAAATAGATATTTTAATGCCCCTAACATCATTAAAATATATATGTCATATATAAACAATGAATGGAGACTCATGGTAATCGGTTCAAATATGAGATTAAGAAGATTATTTCTCAATCTGGTCACTGGGGGAATAGAAATTCTAGAATACTGTGTGGTGTTGAGCCTTATGAAGTAGGGGAACACAATAATATTAGCATTAACTGCATACCTAGCACTGCATACATAATGGTACAGTTTGGGAAGATC
>NC_090743.1:88567180-88584680 GCF_036898095.1 Palaemon carinicauda | reverse complement strand
TACTTTACCTGTCATCCATTCACTCAACAATAAAGCCACACCCTCTCTCGCTCTTTCCCTTTCAATCCCAGACACTCTACCAGACATTTCACCAAACATCACTTCACCCTTTCCTTTCATCTTTGTCTCACACAAGGCCAATACATCCATCCTTCTACTTCTAAACATACTTCCAATCTCACAACCTTTACTCTCTATCGTAATACATCCACGCACATTCAAACACCCCAAAAGTTAGCAAAAGAAAACTTTGTTGGGATTACAAGTGATGTATGTGGCAAGAAGGTTGTTGGAGGCAGCATGAGGAAGGGCAGTGAATGGTGGAATGAAGGAGTGAAGGTAAAAGTGGAAGAGAAAAAGAGGGCTTTTGAAGAATGGCTGCAGAGTAATAGTATAGAGAAGTATGAAAAATATAGAGAGAAAAAGGTGGAAGTAAAGCGCAAGATACGTGAGGCAAAGAGGGCAGCTGACCTGAGGTGGGATCAGGGACTGGGTCAGTCATATGAAGAGAATAAGAAGAAGTTTTGGAAAGAAGTGAAGAGAGTAAGGAAGGCCGGCGCAAGAATTAAAGAGACAGTGAAAGATGGAAATGGAAGGTTGTTAAAAGGAGAGGAGGCAAGGAAAAGGTGGGCGGAATATTTTGAAAGTTTGCTGAATGTTGAGGATGATAGGGAGGCAGATATAATTGCTGTTCCAGGTGTTGAAGTGCCAGTGATGGGAGATGAGAATGAGAGAGAGATTACAATAGAGGAAGTGAGGAGAGCACTAGATGAAACGAGAGTAGGAAAAGCATCTGGTATGGATGGTGTGAAAGCTGAGATGTTGAAGGAAGGGGGTGTGACTATACTTGAATGGTTGGTGAGATTGTTTAATGTGTGTTTTGTGTTGTCAATGGTACCAGTAGATTGGGTCTGTGCATGTATTGCACCACTATATAAGGGTAAGGGAGATGTGCATGAGTGTTGTAATTCATGAGGTATTAGTTTGTTGAGTGTAGTTGGAAAAGTGTATGGTAGAGTACTGATTAATAGGATTAAGGATAAAACAGAGAATGCAATCTTGGAAGTACAGGGTGGTTTTAGAAGAGGTAGGGTTTGTATGAATCAGATTTTTACAGTTAGGCAGATATGCGAGAAATATTTAGCAAAAGGTAAGAAGGTGTATGTGGCGTTTATGGATCTGGAGAAAGCATATGATAGAGTTAATAGGGAAGCAATGTGGAATGTGATGAGGTTATATGGAGTTGGTGGAAGGTTGTTGCAAGCAGTGAAAAGTTTCTACAAAGGTAGTAAAGCATGTGTTAGAATAGGAAATGAAGTGAGCGATTGGTTTCCGGTGAGAGTGGGGCTGAGACAGGGATGTGTGATGTCGCCGTGGTTGTTTAACTTGTATGTTGATGGAGAGGTGAGAGAGGTGAATGCTCGAGTGCTTGGACGAGGATTAAAACTGGTAGGCGAGAATGATCCTGAATGGGAGGTAAATCAGTTGTTGTTTGCGGATGATACTGTACTGGTAGCAGACACAGAAGAGAAGCTTGACCGACTAGTGACAGAATTTGGAAGGGTGTGTGAGAGAAGGAGGTTGAGAGTTAATGTGGGTAAGAGTAAGGTTATGAGATGTACGAGAAGGGAAGGTGGTGCAAGGTTGAATGTCATGTTGAATGGAGAGTTACTTGAGGAGGTGGATCAGTTTAAGTACTTGGGGTCTGTTGTTGCAGCAAATGGTGGAGTGGAAGCAGATGTACGTCAGAGAGTGAATGAAGGTTGCAAAGTGTTGGGGGCAGTTAAGGGAGTAGTAAAAAATAGAGGGTTGGGCATGAATGTAAAGAGAGTTCTATATGAGAAAGTGATTGTACCAACCGTGATGTATGGATCGGAGTTGTGGGGAATGAAAGTGATGGAGAGACAGAAATTGAATGTGTTTGAGATGAAGTGTCTGAGGAGTATGGCTGGTGTATCTCGAGTAGATAGGGTTAGGAACGAAGTGGTGAGGGTGAGAACGGGTGTAAGAAATGAGTTAGCGGCTAGAGTGGATATGAATGTGTTGAGGTGGTTTGGCCATGTTGAGAGAATGGAAAATGGCTGTCTGCCAAAGAAGGTGATGAATGCAAGAGTTGATGGGAAAAGTACAAGAGGAAGGCCAAGGTTTGGGTGGATGGATGGTGTGAAGAAAGCTCTGGGTGATAGGAGGATAGATGTGAGAGAGGCCAGAGAGCGTGCTAGAAATAGGAATGAATGGCGAGCGATTGTGACGCAGTTTCGGTAGGCCCTGCTGCTTCCTCCGGTGCCTTAGACGACCGCGGAGGTAGCAGCAGTAGGGGACTCAGCAGTATGAAGCTTCATCTGTGGTGGAAATGTGGGAGGTTGGGCTGTGGCACCCTAGTAGTACCAGCTGAACTCGGCTGAGTCCCTGGTTAGGCTGGAGGAACGTAGAGAGTAGAGGTCCCCTTTTTTGTTTTGTTTCTTGTTGATGTCGGCTACCCCCCAAAATTGGGGGAAGTGCCTTTGGTATATGTATATATATATATATATATATATATATATATATATATATATATATATATATATATATATATATATATATATATATATATATATATGTATATATATATGTATATATATATATATATATATATATATATATATATATATATATATATAATATATCTATCTATCTATCTGTATATATATATATATATATATATATATATATATATATATATATATATATATATATATATGTTTTTTTATCAAAAAGGCCCATAAAAGTAGTACAGGGAATATAAATAAATCACTATATTTCGATGTCATGGGTAGTTATAATACTTTTAAAGGAGATGTTTAAAAGACGAGATTCGACAACGGCCATGTTGAGCAAAACCTGTCATCACTCAACTATCGCCAGCATTTTGAAAGTAAACCAAGCCTCACTGGGAGCGCCTGCCGTGATAAGGGAACTGTCCTGCTTTGACCAAGATGTCATCGTCCTAATTAGTGGAGTCTGCATAATTTGAGAAAGTGAGCCTGAGGGAAATCCTTGTTTAGGATATATGTCATCATGGAAGTACACGTGCTGCTCATTTGTTACGACTTAACACGTAGTCCAGATTGCATCAGAAATTTCTTCTAGAAGCTTCCATGGCGTGATCAAAGTGAGCGTTTTTGAGAAAGCCAATGCAGGATTGTTAAAAAGAACGCCTTCTATGGAGATGACCACTGTCCACTGTAATTAACTCCACCCATACATGAGTATATAAACTTCAAGAAGAGATTAGGACAGGATATAAGACAAGAGAGGAACTATGTCCGAAGCTGATAAGATCCAATTCCTAGTAAGATGAGAAACAGAAGACCAGCAGTCTGATAGAGCCAGATTCTAACATTCCCTTCAGACAACAAAAGCCTATCTCCAAAAGATTTGTTTATAATTCCTGTTTCTTTTATGGGGCTTTTTGAAAATACACGTTAAAATGTTCGATTATAATTATAAGTAATACGTATATATATATATATATATATATATATATATATATATATATATATATATATATATATATATATATATATATATATATATATATATATATATATATATATATATATATATATATATATATATATATATAAGGGTAAAATCCACAGGAAACAGGAAAGGAAAAGACCAGGTACCAAGCGCTTTCGTGTATTACATACACTTCTTCAGGGTACAAAGTGAAATAGAAAATAAAATCATACAATAAAGAAACCTACCAAAACTGAAATAAAAGCCACAAACTAGCAAAGCATCATCAATATGCTAAAATAACAAACATTCGTTAAAAATGAATAAACAATTGTAGTTTAAAATAAAATCCTAGTAATATAACAATCGTTAAACTAAATGTTTACATTGTACTTCCTTACAATTTCATTAACAAGATGAGTGTCTAGTTTAAAAAGACCAGAACTGAGATTTAAAATTTGATTATTAAAATATTTAATAAAAGCAGATTCCATAATATTTCTTTTAACAAGATTTCTACAAAATAAAATCTCTGAGGAGTTTTCCCAGTCAATACAGTGGTTAAAATCGTTCATGTGGACAAACAAGGCACTAGACATTTGTCCTGTCCTAACTGCATATCGATGTTGTTTAATTCGGTTGTTAAGCAATTTTCCGGTTTGACCCACATATTTCTTGTCACAACCAGTACATGGAATTATGTAAATAGAGCCACTATTACAATTTGGAGAATTATTTATTAGGACATTCTTTACCGTTCCTGAACTTTTAAAAACTAAATTTACTTTGAATATTTTCAATAAATCTTTTATATAAGCAAAGTTTTCATTGTATGGAAGTGCCAGCACATTCTCATTCTTAAAAGGTTCCCCATTCCTGTCGGAATAAAATATATGCCTAGCTTTCTGTAGAGACTTGTCAATTAAAACTTTAGGATATTTCAATTTAATTCCTATGTCATTAATTCTACGAAATTCTGCGTCTATAAATTTGGGGCTGCAAATCCTTAAAGCTCTTAAAAACATACTTGAAAAAACAGAAACTTTTACACTAGTTTGATGATTTGAATAAAAATGAATGTGGGAGCAAACATTAGTAGGTTTCCTGTAAATATAAAAAACAAAGCCTCTATCATTTCTATGCACTAAAACATCTAAAAATGGCAATTTACAATGATTCTCTTCTTCAATAGTGAATTTTATGGAGTATACTAAAATATTTAACTTTTCCAAAAAAATATTTAGATTCTCATATGTAGGCCAAACACAAAAAATATCGTCAACATAACGAAACCAAAGAACCCCCTTAGGCAAAATCGCTGGCAACAGTTTTACTTCGAAAAATTCCATGTAAAGGTTACTGAGTACTGGGGATAGGGGATTACCCATTGCCATTCCAAACTTTTGTAGGTAGTACTTTCCATTAAAAACAAATTTACAGTCTTTAACACATAAATTTATCAATTCAATAATTTTGTCATAAGATAAAGGTAAAACATGCTTACTTAATTCGTCGGATAAAAATGTCAATAGATCGTCAACTGGAACCTTCGTAAATAAAGACGTTACATCAAAACTTACCATTTTAAAGTTAAAATCAATGCGAGCACTAAGCAACTTGTTAACAAAATCTGTATTATTCTTTATATGTGATTGGGATATATTTCCAACAATAGGCATAAGGACTTGCACTAACCACTTCGACAATTTGTAAGAAACACTACCAACTGAACTGATTATTGGCCTGACAGGGTTATTAATCTTATGAGTTTTGATAAGACCGTACATATACGGTAATGTGGCACATTGGGAAGAAAATTGCTTAATGAATGCATCATATCCTTTCAAGATGGATTTTAATTTCCTATTGAAATTACTCTTTACAGTTTCTAAGGGATTTCCACGTACTTCAGAATAAGTTTCATTATCCGACAACAGATTATCCATCTTTCCCACAAACTCATCTTTATCCCCTTATCACAAACACGTTAGACTTATCTGCCTTCGTAATATGCAGATCATTATCATTCTTTAACTCGCTGTAACACTTTAAAAAACGCTATGGAATGCTAGTTGATATTGGTTTTGACATAGCACCATAAACAATACCTTTACACATGTTTACATCTTCACTTGACAAATTGCCATTTCTTTCCAGATTACAAAAAGAGTTTGCGACATCGACATAATCAATATTTTCTTTAGAGAAAGAGAAACTTAAACCATAACCTAGAGCACTATAAGCATTATCTTGTAAAGGTTTACTTGACAAATTCAATACAAAATCAGGGTTACCATGCTTATTCCAATCACTGTTCTCAATCATCACTTTTAGTTTTCTTCTTAATCGGTTACTCACTCTTCGGCACTCTGTTCTCGTTTTCTATAACTATAATCCATTAGCATATGTTTCCAGTTCACTGGAATAAGCATATGAAAACAACGACGTTTTTCACTCAAAATTCGGAAAGCCTCTTGAACTTCAATTTTCGTTATTTCAATATATTTCTGTAGAATTAAGCGCTGATATTCATCAAAAGGTCTGTCAGCTAGTTTAAGCAGTCTTCGTGGGATGAACGATCTGGGCACCACATGTTCCTGTAGACAATTCTTGAGAAATCCATGACGAAGCTTCAGTTTGTGGGCTTTATTCAGGGAAGAACGGAAAGCAGTCACGACAGCAACTAAGGCAGGATAGTGTGCAGAAAAGTTGTAGAGTTCACGCGTGGCTTCCATATTACTTATCAGTCACAAAACTGCACGTGACATATATTAAAGGGTAAAATCCACAGGAAACAGGAAAGGAAAAGACCAGATACCAAGCGCTTTCGTGTATTACGTACACTTCTTCAGGGTACAAAGTGAAATAGAAAATAAAATCATACAATAAAGAAACCTACCAAAACTGAAATAAAAGCCACAAACTAGCAAAGCATCATCAATATGCTAAAATAACAAAGAGTCGTTAAAAATGAATAAACAATTGTAGTTTAAAATAAAATCCTAGTAATATAACAATCGTTAAACTAAATGTTTACATTGTACTTCCTTACAATTTCATTAACAAGATGAGTGTCTAGTTTAAAAAGACCAGAACTGAGATTTAAAATTTGATTATTAAAATATTTAATAAAAGCAGATTCCATAATATTTCTTTTAACAAGATTTCTACAAAATAAAATCTCTGAGGAGTTTTCCCAGTCAATACAGTGGTTAAAATCGTTCATGTGGACAAACAGGGCACTAGACATTTGTCCTGTCCTAACTGCATATCGATGTTGTTTAATTCGGTTGTTAAGCAATTTTCCGGTTTGACCCACATATTTCTTGTCACAACCAGTACATGGAATTATGTAAATAGAGCCACTATTACAATTTGGAGAATTATTTATTAGGACATTCTTTACCGTTCCTGAACTTTTAAAAACTAAATTTACTTTGAATATTTTCAATAAATCTTTTATATAAGCAAAGTTTTCATTGTATGGAAGTGCCAGCACATTCTCATTCTTAAAAGGTTCCCTATTCTTGTCGGAATAAAATATATGCCTAGCTTTCTGTAGAGACTTGTCAATTAAAACTTTAGGATATTTCAATTTAATTCCTATGTCATTAATTCTACGAAATTCTGCGTCTATAAATTCGGGGCTGCAAATCCTTAAAGCCCTTAAAAACATACGTGAAAAAACAGAAACTTTTACACTAGTTTGATGATTTGAATAAAAATGAATGTGGGAGCAAACATTAGTAGGTTTCCTGTAAATATCAAAAACAAAGCCTCTATCATTTCTATGCACTAAAACATCTAAAAATGGCAATTTACAATGATTCTCTTCTTCAATAGTGAATTTGATGGAGTATACTAAACTATTTAACTTTTCCAAAAAAATATTTAGATTCTCATATGTAGGCCAAACACAAAAAATATCGTCAACATAACGAAACCAAAGAACCCCCTTAGGCAAAATCGCTGGCAACAGTTTTACTTCGAAAAATTCCATGTAAAGGTTACTGAGTACTGGGGATAGGGGATTACCCATTGCCATTCCAAACTTTTGTAGGTAGTACTTTCCATTAAAAACAAATCTACAGTCTTTAACACATAATTTTATCAATTCAATAATTTTGTCATAAGATAAAGGTAAAACATGCTTACTTAATTCGTCGGATAAAAATGTCAATAGATCGTCAACTGGAACCTTCGTAAATAAAGACGTTACATCAAAACTTACCATTTTAAAGTTAAAATCAATGCGAGCACTAAGCAAATTGTTAACAAAATCTGTATTATTCTTTTTATGTGATTGGGATATATTTCCAACAATAGGCATAAGGACTTGCACTAACCACTTCGACAATTTGTAAGAAACACTACCAACTGAACTGATTATTGGCCTGACAGGGTTATTAATCTTATGAGTTTTAATAAGACCGTACATATACGGTAATGTGGCACATTGGGAAGAAAATTGCTTAATGAATGCATCATATCCTTTCAAGATGGATTTTAATTTCCTATTGAAATTACTATTTACAGTTTCTAAGGGATTTCCACGTACTTCAGAATAAGTTTCATTATCCGACAACAGATTATCCATCTTTTAGTTTTCTTCTTAATCGGTTACTCACTCTTCGGCACTCTGTTCTCAGTTTTCTATAACTATAATCCATTAGCATATGTTTCCAGTTCACTGGAATAAGCATATGAAAACAGCGACGTTTTTCACTCAAAATTCGGAAAGCTTCTTGAACTTCAATTTTCGTTATTTCAATATATTTCTGTAGAATTAAGCGCTGATATTCATCAAAAGGTCTGTCAGCTAGTTTAAGCAGTCTTCGTGGGATGAACGATCTGGGCACCACATCTTTATTGTATGATTTTATTTTCTATTTCACTTTGTACCCTGAAGAAGTGTACGTAATACACGAAAGCGCTTGGTACCTGGTCTTTTCCTTTCCTGTTTCCTGTGGATTTTACCCTTTAATATATGTCACGTGCAGTTTTGTGACTGATAAGTAATATATATATATATATATATATATGTATATATATATATATATATATATATAGTGCTAGGAACCCATCTTGTTATTCTTAATGTCCGTCCATCCATTATCTATTTATTTTTATTTTATTATTGTTTTTTTTTTTTTTTTGTGTATGTTCTTGGAATATCCTCTACTCTATTTTAGTATCGTTTCCATGTTGGTCTTATTCCATCTCCTAGTGTTGTCCCTAGTGGCATTTTACTCTTCATAACCTTCCTTCTTTTAATTTCAGTCTAATGTCCTGCGGAAACACGTGCTGCTTATCCTAATTATATATGTAAATATGCATATCATCTCCTCCTACGCCTATTGACGCAAGGGCCTCGACGAAATATATATACGCCCCCCCCACACACACACACACATATATATATATATATATATATAGATAGATAGATAGATAGATAGATAGATAGTGTATACACACATATATATATATATATATATATGTACCAACCGTGTTTCACACAATTGTACATAATTCCTTTTGTATATATTATGGTTGTATCTTTGCTCTTCCCTCGCACTAAAACGAACATGAAAATTCAAGTCTGGTTTTTCCTCTGTGATTTTGTCTGTCTTGTGAACTTGTCATGTCCTGTTGCCTTGAGGTTTTGTATATAAGGAGAGTGTTCCACAACAATATAACTCAGTCGTTTCCAATCTGCCTTTGATTTCACAACTCCTCTCTCGGCCCGTCACATTGGTGACCCCGGAAGTCGACTCGCTTTCACCGCCTTACACCCCCACCCCCTCGCCCCTCCATCGTTGGTACTATGACGGACTCTACGGCAGTTGGCGCTACTGCCTCTCTATTCAAACTTTCATCGTTTGCCAGCGGAGAGGCGTTTGCTTGGTTTCAGCGCGCAGAAGTCCAGTTTCGTATCAGGGGCGTGACTGGCTCAACCACCAAAGCGGATTATGTTCTCGCGGCGATACCCGAGGACACCTTCCCAGAAATATCCGACTGGCTTTGTGAACAAGGAGACACCCCAATAGCGTATGACGACCTCAAATCATACCTTTTGCAACAGTGCTCGCCGTCGCCAGCCGCCCGTATAGCAAAGCATTTTCAGCTCTCGCAACAACCGTTGGGGGACCAAAGGGCTTCGCTTGCCCTCAGGGAAATGACCAGTATCGCTCGCCTTCAACCTGCCGCAGACGGCTCTCCTCGTGAGGTGAACCTACTCCGTGCCCTTTGGATACGCCGTTTACCTGAACCTGTGCGCGCTGCCATACCCGATGTCGATAGTTTACCCATAAAGGACTTGATGACCAAAGCCGACGCCCTTATGGACAGCCACTTCAAGACCATCAACGCCTCCACCCCTGACGACGAGGATGCCTATTCAACGTACACCGAAGCTGACATGAATGCCGTAGGACATACACGCCTACCCCGTGACGTGCCGAAGCGGCACAAAGTCGCCCACCACCCACCAATCGCTCGCGCCCCAACGAACGACTTCTACAGCCACTTACTACCTCCCATCCACCGCAGTTTTGCTACTACCACTTCAGATTCGGGGCAACCGCGAAAAAATGTGCCAAAGATTGTCAGTGGCCAAAAAACGTGTAAGTAGGCCATCGCTTGTGGCGGTGGCCTCCCATGTTTCTAATCTTTTCTTTTTACAGGATGCAGGAACGGGCGTGCGATTTTTGGTAGACACGGGTGCTTGTCGTTCTCTTTTGCCAAGGAAACTCTTCAAGGCACAAGGTAGTCTGTCTACATCTGCCGACGTCCGCTTGGTAGCTGCCAAGGGATCTGCGATACCCACCTACGGTTACGAGAACCTCACATTATCGTTCGGAAACGGTAAATTCAATTGGAAGTTTCTCGTTGCTGACGTCACAATGCCAATCCTCGGTGCGGATTTCCTCTCTCATTTCCACCTTCTGGTCGATGTCGCCCACCGACGATTGGTCAACGCGGACTCGTACTTGTCGACACCTCTTCAACCCGCCCCCTCTAACCTCGCTCTCCACATCAGCGCACCCACGGATGCCTACGCCCACCTCCTCACGTCGTACCCGGAAGTTTTCCGTCCAGAACTTCGCCAAACGCCCACGGTTCCTGCTAAGCACGGTATTTATCACCATATCAAGACGACGGGACCCCCAGTCTTCGCAAAATTCAGACGTCTGGCACCGGAACGATTGGCAGCCGCCAAACAGACGTTCGCCGAAATGGAGAAAATGGGCCTTTGCCAAAAGGCCTCCAGCCCATGGTCGTCACCCTTACACATCGTTCTGAAGAAAGATGGCTCCCTCCGTCCGTGCGGGGATTACAGGCGCCTGAACATGCAAACAGAACCGGATCACTACCCCCTCCCAAACATTGCCGATGTAACCTCCTACCTGCACAAAGCAAAGGTTTTCTCTACGCTCGACCTCCTGAAGAGGTATTATCAGGTGCCTATGAACCCAGAAGACATCCCCAAGACCGCCATCAACACTCCGTTTGGCACATACACCTTCAATTACTCCTGTTTTGGCCTTCGTAATGCTGGGGCAACGTTTCAACGTCTCATGGATGGCATCTTAGGGGACCTCCCTTTCTGTGTATGTTATGTGGACGACATACTTGTGTTCTCCTCCTCAAAAGAGGAACACCTCCGTCACCTGCGCATCGTGCTCGACCGCCTGCAACAAAACGGCCTTGTAGTCCGATACGACAAGTGTACCTTTGGCGCCAACGAAGTGTCGTTCTTAGGGCACCGTATCACTCCTGAAGGAGTCCATCCCCTCCCTGAGAAGGTAGCAGCCGTTCAGAATTTCCCCACGCCCTCGACCGTCAAAGCTCTGCAGGAATTCTTGGGCATGATCAACTATTATCACCGCTTTCTGCCAGCCATTGCCGCCACTCTTGCTCCCCTCTACGCCTCCCTCAAGGGCAAGCCAAAGGACTTGAAGTGGGGTCCCCTTCAAGAAGCGGCCTTCTGCAATGCAAAGAAGGCCCTATCAACTGCTGCGGCTCTCACTTTTCCTATCCCACACTCCCCTCTCCTTCTCTCCACCGATGCCAGCAACGTCGCTATTGGTGCAGTACTCGAGCAGGTGGTCAAAGGCTCGCCCCGCCCATTGGCCTTCTTCAGCAGAAAACTGTCCAAGGCAGAATCGGGTAATTCTACCTTTGATCGAGAATTGCTGGCGGTGCACCTGGCTGTCCGTCACTTTCGCCATTTCTTAGAAGGTACGCCCTTCGTCATTCGCACAGACCACATGCCTCTGGTGCACGCCTTCACTCGACAGTCTGACGCCTGGTCCGCCCGTCAACGCCGACATCTCTCCGCCGTGGCTGAATACAATTGCACCCTCCAATACGTCCCTGGGAAAATGAATCCCGTTGCCGATGCCCTGTCAAGAAACACGTTGGCTGCCGTTCAACTGGGATATGATTACAACGCCCTGGCTGAAGCCCAACGACAGGATCCAGAGTATCAAGCTTGTAGGATATCCTGCACGTCCCTCCGTTGGGAGGATTTTCCCCTCGAAAACTCCAACACCACCCTCCTCTGTGACGTCAGTACTGGTAGACCGCGACCTTGGATTCCTGCTCCCATGCGCCGACAGGTGTTTGATTTCATCCACGGCCTTTCACATCCCTCGTGCCGTTCTACTGCACAGCTGCTGAAGGCAATGTTCATTTGGCACGGCATTTCTAAGGATGCTAAGGATTGGGTCCGTGCCTGTACTTCTTGCCAAACTTCCAAAGTACATCGACACACGGATTCAGGAGTGGGCACCTTTCCTCAACCTCAGCGTCGTTTCGCACACATTCACGTCGACGTTGTAGGCCCCCTACCCACATCACAAGGACATCGTTACCTGTTTACCGTCATCGACCGCTCCACTCGTTGGCCTGAAGCCATTCCCATGGAAACTGCAACGTCCGCCTCATGTACATCTGCCTTACTCTCTGGATGGATTTCAAGATTCGGTATCCCTGAGCATATTACTTCTGACAGGGGAACCACTTTCACCTCTCAATTATGGACGTCATTAGCGAATCTCCTGGGCATCACCCTACAACACACAACGGCCTACAACCCCGCTGCCAATGGAATGGTTGAACGTTTTCATCGCACCCTCAAAGCAGCTTTGATGTCCCGCTGCAAGGATTGGAACTGGTTCACTCAGCTTCCCTGGGTCCTCCTTGGACTAAGGCCCACTCCTAAAGACGCCCTCGACGTCTCGGCAGCCGAAATGGTGTATGGCGACCCGTTGGTCGTCCCTGCCGAGTTTTTTCCTTCTACAACCTCCTCCGACGATCTCCAGCGCATACGTCACGTCGTGGGAAAATTTACTCCGTACCGCCAGACTTACAAGCCCCCAGCGAAGCATCACATACCAACGGACTTGCACTCTGCAACGCACGTCTTCCTGCGCAACGACACCAGCAAGCCACCGTTAACGCCCCCTTACACGGGACCTTACCTTGTGATCCGACGCAGTCCGAAAGCATTCCTCCTAAACATTCGGGGCAAAGAAGACTGGGTCTCCATTGATCGTCTAAAACCTGCTTATCTTCTGCCAGATGACCCGCCTACAGTTCGCCTCTCTAGATCAGGGCGCCCTATTTAACATGTACAGTATGTCATTTTTAGGGGGGGAGCCATGTACCAACCGTGTTTCACACAATTGTACATAATTCCTTTTGTATATATTATGGTTGTATCTTCGCTCTTCCCTCGCACTAAAACGAACATGAAAATTCAAGTCTGGTTTTTCCTCTGTGATTTTGTCTGTCTTGTGAACTTGTCATGTCCTGTTGCCTTGAGGTTTTGTATATAAGGAGAGTGTTCCACAACAATATAACTCAGTCGTTTCCAATCTGCCTTTGATTTCACAACTCCTCTCTCGGCCCGTCACAATATATATATATATATATATATATAGATATAGATATATTGTGTATGTATATATATATATATATATATATATTGTTTTATCAGTATTTCCATTAAGCATTGTCTTAGTTTTACTCATGTTGATTTTAAGTCCTAAACATCTGCTTTCTCTATTCAAAGTTTCTATTATCTTTTGCAGTTCCTCCCATGATTCACTAAACATAATTATGTCCTATGCAAATTTAAAGTTGTTAAGGTATTCCTCATTAATATCAATTCCTACATTTTTAAAATTTACATTTAGATATTTCCAATTATGTTTTCAATCAGAATTTTCCGCTATTTTTTTGTAGTTTTATGGTTGCTTTATGTCCCGTATATATATATATATATATATATATTGGTGTAATAACGTGAGATTTATTTTTTACTGGTTTTTAAAGTCTTTAATTTCTGCTAAAGTTTTGATAGAATTAAATACATTTGCATAGTCTATAATTGACATACACATATAAACGCCACAGACATTTTTCCATCAGATGGTTGATTATACATATATGGTCAGATGTTAAAAACATGCTTCCAAAGCCTGCCTGCTCTTTTTACTGATTAAATTCTTGCTGTTTTTCTACTTGGCCTGAATTGATATTCATAAATATTTCATATATTACAAGGGAATCCTTGACATTAGGCCTGTCAGATTTGAGTCTGATGCAGATGGTCTTCGTCGATTGGTAACGGAACTTATTGTTGCTAAAGAGGACCTGAGATTGGTAAACCGAACGTCTGCATTAGGTTAGTGGGGATTTTCAAATATAATGGAAAAAATTCCAGTAGAACTGCGCAGGAGAATCGACAGAAAAATTCTGGCCGACGACCTTGATGCTGAAGCCTCTTTCGATCTACTCTTATGAATGGCCGACACGGCAGCCTCAATTGAAGAAACAGCTAAATTGCGAGCAGAAGCTCATTCTAGTTACATTTCCAGAGAAGAGTCGACGATGGTCGTTAAGAATTATCAGGTTAGCAGTAAGGGCAAAAACACTGGTAACAGCGGTTCGAAAGGTGTCAAGCCTGGCAAGAATGGAACGCCCAAAAAGGGTAATGGTTGGAAGGAATCGAAAACCAGTAAGCCAAAAAATTCCCCATATTCCGTTCAATCGTGTATTTTCCATTTTATGGCTGATCACCAAACGTCTGAATGCAGTGTTCCTAGGTCTTTCGTCCATAAAAAAGAAAGAAACCTTGAAGGAACATAACCGGTGTGTAAAGTGATTTGGTTCTCACCCCTGAAATCAGTGCAGAAATAAGCACGCTTGTCAGGAGTTTAATTGCAAGATGCCAGACAATCATCATACTCTATTGCATGCTGCTTGCCTAGCTGCGTCAAGCATGGTTTATGGTCCTGTTGATTGCGAGAAACTCCGTCATCATCTAGGCCAGAACACAATGAGACCTAGTCATACAGCCTTCATGAAAAGGAAAGGCAATCTTTTCAGGGTTACAGTTCTTTATGATTTTGGAGCCACTATCTCACAGATTCTGAACTTAGTGGCAAGGGAAGCTTGTATCAAACCAGTATCCAGAATCAAGAACTTGATGATGAGGACTGCTGGGGAAAGCCAGCCACAAGATTGGGGACCGGCCGATCTGTACAATGCAGAAGGTAACTTCGTGACTGCAGTTGATTGCATTGGGGTCGATTACATCGGTGAACTTGATGGAGGCAGTTATCATGCAGCTGCTGACATGTTCAAAGATTATGTCGATCCATCAGAACTCTTAGAGCCTGTTCACGGTGACATCGAGTTGCTCATAGGAGACAATCATGCCAGCATATTTCCACAAACGGTGAAGACAAGAAAAAAAACCTTGTTTTAGCTGAGACTAACTTCGCGTTTATTCTACATGGTTCTCACAAGACATTTTTTGCCGCCAATTCTCATGAACCAAGTGTGATGCTGTCGGAGATCCTCAACAGAAAGATTTCTGCTGTTCTTCTGCAGTCAACGTCATCAGTTGCAGTCATGCTGAACGTCCGAAAGAGGAAGTTTCCATAGATAAAGCCCGGAGCAATGGCTCCGTGCAGCAGGTTGCAGAAAGTGGTGGACATTTGGTTCTTTCAATAAAGACTAGTGCTCAGACTGTGTTTGATCGTATGTGTGAAGTAGAGGATGATCCCGTTTGTCATCGGTGCGACGTGGTCGTCATAAACTCAGAAGAGGAGCAAAGAGTACAGACATACAAGAGTTGTCTCACCTACGACCCTGAACAGAAGATATTCGTTTGCAGGTTACCATGGAAGGAAAGCTTCCGTACCTTGTCGGACAATCGAAATATTGCCCTCAAACGCCTAAATTCGTTAACACGTACCATGTCCAGAAATGAAGCTTTAAAGAACTGGTATGTAGACGAATTTGAAAAGTTGATCAAGGATGGCTATATGACAGGTTACAGCTGAGGAGGATGCGCAGTGAAAATCTAATGGTGGCAAAGTCTACTACATTTGTCATTTTGCACACTTTACTGAGCATAGTTCCTCAACCCCACTCAAATCATATTTAATGCAAGTGTTCCATTTAAAGGCAAGGCTATCAACTCCTTGTGGGAACCACCACCAAATTTGATTCCACCAATTCCAACCCTGCTGTTAAGGTTCCAGGAAAGAAAAATACCAGTTTGCAATGGTCATAAGTAAAGCATACTTCACTGTTTGCCTTGAGACGGAAGAATCTCACCTGCACCGCCTTTTGTGGAATCAACTGGACTAGGAAATAGAAGTCAAGATGCTGCGATTACTACGAAACTCCTGGGGAACTATTCCAGCAGGTGGTATACGCAGTGTAGCAATGCTCATCATAGCTGAGAAATTCAAGGACAAGTACCCACAGGTATATGAATTCGTAAAATCGAACTTGTATGTTGATGATGGTACTACAAGTGTTGATGTTTCCACGGCATTACAACTTGCTAAGGAACTCAACATTGTCTTCAGTGAGGCATCCTTCATCATAAAGCATTTCTGATCAGTGGAAGTGAAAGTGATATTGATGCCCACATAAAGAAGTGCCCGGATATACCTGACAATGTGCGACGGACACCAGAGCAGGAAATAATCCTGGGTATAATATATCATTCCGCCAACGATGAAATTTCCATTTCAGGTAGAATTAACTTCTCAAAGAAAAGGAGAGGCATTAGATCAGAGGAAGATATCAGTTTAGAAACTTTGATGATGCCTTCCCTGACACTTTCAGTCAAAGAATTATCTACAGATCATAGCAACCATCTATGATCCGACGGAACTTGCAACTCCGGTTACCATCTGCCTAAAGCACGAACTGGGTCAAATATTCCGCCTCAAACAGGAATGGGACGATCCGATCTTAGATGGTAATGATGACCTACCTACAACCCGCAGTTGGTGTAAAGAAGTGATTTGTTCGATCTACGGTCTAAAAGAAGTCAGGTTTGTTCGCTGTCTTACACCGAAAACTGCAGTTGACAAACCCACTCTAGTAATTTTTTTGTGATAGTTCTCAGACTGCTTATGGATGTGTCGCGTACTACAACTGGAAGTTGGAAAATGTTGAGCGAGCATCTGTTCTTGCCATGTCAAAGGCAAAACCTTGGCCACAAATTCCGATGTTAACTATCCCCCGTGGTGAGTTACTTGGATGTCTGCTGGGAACCAGAATGCAACAGACTATCGTAAAAAAATCAAGCTTCATTTTGAAAGGGTAATGCTGCTAACTGACACCACCATAGTTCTGGGACAACTGCATCATGAGCCCTACAAGTACAACATGTGGACAGCTAACCGTATCAGTGAAATACAAACTCTGACTAATATTCGCGATTGGTACCATGTGGACTCTGGAAACAACGTTGGTAATGATGCGTCACGGGGTCTTAACCCATCTGAAATGGAAAAGGATTCCAGATTGCAAAAAGGTCCAGACTTCATGAAGAAGGACATCAACGAATGGCTAATCAAACATGCAAATGAAGTTCATGCGAAGAAAGAAGATCCACGGATGACCATTGGAAGATGCAAGTCACTATGTGTCCAGATTGATAATGAAACAAATGAAGATTATT
>NC_090743.1:88554680-88562180 GCF_036898095.1 Palaemon carinicauda | reverse complement strand
AAGGATTTATGTGTTTAATCTTCGAGGAAGAAAAGCTGGACGAGTTATAGAAAACAGAATCATGAAGAGAATTGGAAACCTTAGAAATAAAAGAAGCAAATACTGATGAATCTTTTGAAATTCCTTTTTTTTTTTTTTTTTTTGCATTTTTATAGGCTATTATAGGAAAGTTTTAACCGGACGTGTATTATGAAATAGATATATCAAAAGGGCAACTGTTTTCTATTTAGTAATTGAATATCTACCGGAATAAAGAGTATACAAAAGCTTGAAGAAAAAAAAAAGTGATATGTGTGAGGTTAGGTGAAAACTGAGAGGCGAGGTGAATGCAATTTATTTGATTTCAACACATCATGAATTTATATACAGATTATCAATAAATTCAAACATGACAAAGTATGAGGTAGCACGATAACGCAGGCTGGTACATTAACAGTGCAGAGCAGTGTGATGTTGGCATAGTACCAATTGCTGCTATACAAATAGGTATCTCATCTGACCATGTGATTATAGTCCAAGACCTTGTACTAAAATTACTCCAGGTAAATATTTCTACGTGCAGAAGACTATTGAAAATTAGATGATCAAGGAATCAATTCTATATCAAATCCTCCCTGGCAGTCTCTTATAGTAGTTGTGAAGATTTGGTTTTAAGAATTTTTCATAGATTACTGTTTAATCAATAGCGTATTATTATTATTATTATTATTATTATTATTATTATTATTATTATTATTATTATTATTATTATTATTGTTGTTGTTGTTATTATCAACATCTATTATTATTATCATTATTATTATCAACATTTATTATTATTATCATCATTATTATTATTATTATTATTATTATTATTATTATTATTATTATTATTATCAACATATATTATTATTATTATTATTATTATCATTATTATTATTATTATTATTATTATTATTATTATTATGATGATTATTATTATTGTTATTATTATTATTATTATTATTATTATTATTATTATTATTATTATTATTATTATTATCAATTTTATCATTACTATTATTATTATTATTACTATTATTATTATTATTATTATTATTATTATTATTATTATTATTATTATTATTATTATAATCAACAATTCATTCTTCATAAACATTTCATCTATATCTGAAATTTGTCTACAGTAATATATCTACTACAAAATTTTATTTTCAGCTGTTTTATTAATAACATTGGCGAATTATGGAAGACTATAACACCAACATTAGAGAGATACAGAGAGCTGTTAGCATTCAAGGAGCAGCTAGACGCGTTTTTATGACCAACCTACCATTAAATGACAATTGGAATTTGCATTTCTGAACATTTAACATTTGCATTAACGTTACAAGCATTTTCTTGTCGGCATTCCAAGTGAAAAGCCAACATTTCAGTACTCAAAAGCAAAAACAATGACTCTTCAATATATATATGTATATATATATGTATATATATATATATATATATATATGTATACATACATATATATACATATATATATATATATATATATATATATATATATATATATATATATATATATATATATATATATATATATATATCTATCTATATATATATATATATATATATATATATATATATATATATATATATATATATACATATATATATATATATATATATATATATATATATGTATATATATATATATATATATATATATATATATATATATATATGTATATATATATATATATATATATATATATATATATATATATATATATATATATATATATATATGTATATATATATATATATATATATATATATATATATATATATATATATATATATATATATATATACATATACATGTATTATAGCCACGAAAGGAAAAATTAAAGGACTTGATTGGTGTTAGTACTTTCATCCACTCAGGACATTATGAAACTCAACAATGAGAATACATATACAAAGACATCGTATTCATCGTATTTATACAGGAAAAAGGGGATCCAACAGCTGTTAGTTTCTTAATAATTCCGGAAAAGTCAGATTTTAGATAAAAGGATAATACTGGATTAACGGAAAACAAACCTGCGCTTAGATTCAAATTTCTACCTTGAGTACAGGAGATTAAAAATGATTCAACAATATTCCTTTGGAAATAGTCATTTACATGGATTACTTTTTCCGCCTTTGACCAACCAATTCTGTGACTTGACTCTAACCAGTGGGAGGCCAAGGCATTATTAAGAGAACCCCTGGAGACGGCCACCTGATGCCGTTTTAATCTGACTGGGATACTTTTGGATGTTTGACCGACATAGAATAGGTTACACTCTGTCGGTCAAACATAAAAAGCAAATGTGTTCTGTGGTACTCAAGAAGGGGTTAAATCTATGGCAAGTAATGTAAACATTCTATTTAAAGCTTCATATATTGTGTCCCAGATTTGTTCATTTGCAATGTAAGGGGCAAATACAAATAATATCTCTTATCATGATAGAGATAATGCAATTAAGAAAAATAAATTGTATCTGTGGAATCCTTACTTTTCTATAGGCATTAAACGATTGTTGCCATTATATAAGAATACCGTTAATTTCATAGTATTTAAGGTAATAGGTTGGCCAGGGCACCAACCACCCGTTTAGATACTACCGTTGGAGAGTAATGGCGTCTTTTGACTAGCCAGACAGTACTACATTGGATTCTTCCCTCTGGTTACGGTTCTTTTTCCCTTTGCCTACACACACACCGAATAGTCTGGCCTATTTTTTACATATTCTCCTCTGTCTTCATACACCTGACAACAGTGAGATTACCAAACAATTCTTCTTCTCTCAAGGGGTTAACTACTGCACTGTAATTGTTCAGTGGCTAGTTTCCTCTTGGTAGGGGTAGAAGAGACTCTTTAGCTATGGTAAGCAGCTCTTCTAAGATGAAGACACTCCAAAATCAAATTATTGTTCTCTATTCTTGGGTAGTACCATAGCCTCTGTACCATGGTCTTCCACTCTCGTGGGTTAAAGTTGTCTTGCTTGAGGGTACACTCGGGCACACTATTCTATCCTTTTTTTTCCCATTGTTTTGTTAAAGTTTTTATAGTTTATATAGGAGATATTTATTTTAATGTTACTCCTCTTAAGATATTTTATTTTTCCTTGTTTCCTTTTCCTTACTGGCTATTTTCCCTGTTAGAGCTACTGGGCTTATAGGATTCTGCTTTTCCAACTAGGGTTGTAGCTTAGCGAGTAATAATAATGATAATAATAATAATAATAATAATAATAATAATAATAATAATAATGATAATAATAATAATAATATAGAAAAAAAAATATGATTAATTAACCGAATAACCACATTTTTTTTAGTGGGTACCAAATCTAAAATCAACAAACACCTTAATGTCCTCCGTAAAAACATATATAGCAATTGTAATGCTGGAGAACAGATATTGGTTTCTTTGTACGCGTGCAATGAGAGTCGAATGGTCGACTTTTCCCACAAGATGACATCGAGCCAATGCAATTTATTTTCCTGCAATTCCCCGAGTCTCAAAGGTTACGAGTCAAACCACTCTTTTTGGTAGTCTCTCAAGTAAAATATTCTAAGCATTACATCTAAGTTACATTTTACTCTATTGAAAGGGTCTTCAGAATAAATCATCTATTCACACTGTAGAAAACTGTACAATTTCTTCAGTCTCTCTCTCTCTCTCTCTCTCTCTCTCTCTCTCTCTCTCTCTCTCTCTCTCTCTCTCTCTCTCAAAACTGAAAGAAAATCTTGTATCACTATATTTCCACTTACTCTGCCCATGACATGATCTGTTAGGAAGTCTCTATCACGCATTTGGAATTTTAACGACAAATCGATGGAACATGCGATTTCGAAAGATGACAGGAGGCCGGGAGGAGAAAGGAAAACGAAAACTTGACCGAGAGCTCTCCTCTTTATAACACCTCCCAACGGCTCATGATTTTAAAATACATTTAGATTTTAGAGTATATAGAAACCTCTGTGATGACGTACACACATAGCAGAATGAGAGAGAGAGAGAGAGAGAGAGAGAGAGAGAGAGAGAGAGAGAGAGAGAGAGAGAGAGAGAGAGACACAAAATCTATCTTTAAATACAGAAATGCTTGGTTGCTAGCTAACGCAGTGGTGTAGTTGTAACATAATATAAAAGTCAACCTGCCTTCTCGAAAGAGAGCAATAGATGTGGGGACTTTTCACCCAGAGTCGATAGAAAATATTGGCCGTAATAGTACACATTGAATGAATTACTGATAAATGAAATTTCTATGCAATCAGCTTTTAAGTAGTTTGCTTATTTTTGTTATGTTTGTACGTCGTCAATGAGGTTTCTTTGTACTATAAATATACTCTTAAAGATAAAACCTTGAGGAGGTGTATTAAACAGGCAATCAGTCGGTCAAATATTCATTTTCCTATTCCTACGAGTTTTTGTGATATATATACTCTAACGAAGCTGGTCTAGTGTAGAGTAAATAATTTATTCATATATTTTATTTATATATTTCATTTGTGTATATGAGGTGAATAGCCAACTCTTAAGATGAGTTCCTCTCATGTAGGTAAAATTTTGGTATGTAAATTTTGTAAGGCTTTCGTTTTTAATTCAAGTTAGTATATATATATATATATATATATATATATATATATATATATATATATATATATATATATATATATATATATATATATATATATATATATATATATATATATATATATATATTTTACGTTATTTTTAAGAATTAACTTTTTATTTCACGTATATTGTTACGGAGTATTACACAATTTGTTTAAGAGTGTTATATCATCTATACGAGTTATGAACTAGGGCTTATGTAATATTTTTCATTTATATTTTTATGAGGTATTGTATCATGATTCTTATATTTGCCATGTGTTTTGGAAGGTTCCGGAAAACCCCAGTGTTAGATTTTATCTTATTATTTTTTATTTCCACGAATGGTAGGTGGGCGGAGCAGGAGAGAGAGAGAGTTGCCTGAAATCAAGGTTCGTCCTCTGAATTTTTCATCTTGTTGATAACTTTGCCGTTGCTAGTTGCCGGTCCCAAAGCCACGAGAATAATCTATTAGAATATTCTAGATGTTACTAAGTTCATATATATGCACCCCCAGGGATGCATAGCAGTAGAAGAGACCCAGCCTGTCCAGTGAAGAAGACAAAGTACATCCCTCTCTCTCTATAGTGCCTATAGTGAGTCCTCTCCAAAGTAATTAAGTTTACTTACAACACACAGTATATAGTGTGTGGTGAGTTGAAACGTTACAGAATACGTTAAAGGGGATTTTAAATTTATTGTGTTGTGGTGAGTGTTAGTATTGTTTAAATCCTTGTAACTGGCCAAGGGAGATTCATGTACAAACGTGAAGTATATTTTTATCGTTATCTGCTTTTTTCCTAATCTAAGTTTTATTCAGACTTAGTATTTGGAGTGATTTATTTTTTATGTAAATTCTTTAAAAGTGTTGTAATTTTTATAGAGTATATAAATTTTTGTAAGGGGTGTATTATTTCAATCACCAGTGTTTTCACGGTACTTTCTCGTATTCCAGTTAAGAATCAAAGTAAGAAGTTGTTTGAATAGTTCTTAATAATAATTATCCGGTGTTGTTTTGAGTGTACTTAAGATACCTTTGGATATTCAGTGTTTTTATATATTGCTGCGGGGAGAATTGTCAGGATATATTTTTTGTTGAGGTAATTTTTTTTTTTCTAAGAAGAAGAAGAAGAGAGAAGAAGCACAATTTACAAAGGAAATGTAAGCATGATAAGAAAAAGAGAGGGAATTCGCAAGACATGCAAGGAAATTGGAAGAAAAAGAGAGAGAATGAGAAGGAAAGAGGGAGAACAATAAGAAATAGAGAAGGAAGAGGCAAGGGAAATAGCACGACATGCTAGGGATTTGGAGCTGTTGAATGCTCGTGCTTGGTCAGCAACGCAGAGAGAGGCAACTCCTACTATGCACGATCCCGTGTTTAATGTGACGGGCACCCAGAGGTTAATTCCAAGGTTCACAGAAGAGGCTCCTGATGAATTCTTCAATTATTTTGAAAAGGTCACATCGATGATGCAATGGCTCGAAGATAAATGGTCTGTTTTATTACAGAGTGTGCTTCTTTTGGGAAAGCACGGGGTCTTTACCTGTCCTTATCTCAAGATGTGAATAGGAGCGTGCTGTAAGTGTATCAGATGACCCCTGAATATTATAATGAAAGGTTCCGAAGTTTGAGGAAGGGATTGAACTTATAAGGTACGACGATGTTTTAAGAGATGGACAGAGGTTGCTAACGTGAGGGATATGGCTGATTTAAAACATTTGATAATGATAGAACAATATCAACGAGGAATTCCTGAACATATTTGAACGTACTTGAGAGAAAGAGAAAAAGGTGAAGAAACTTGATAAAGCTGCTCACTGAGGGAAGATTATTATATTATCGGTCGTAAACCCTCTGGAGTATGAAGTATCAACCATTGTTCCAACCAGGTGTCAAGTATTCGCCGAACCATGGAAACCAGTTCAGTAGTAACTATGTGAACAAGTTCAATAGTTACAGTGGAAGTAGCACTGGTACTGTCCAGAAGCAGAATGTGATAGTACCACAGCAACAATCATCAAATCATCCTCCTTCAAGTATCATGAAAGTCGTACAGAAGGTTAATGTTTTCTGCTTTAAGTGTGGCAATAGAGGCCATATCAGTAGGGAATGTTAGTCAAACCAACCGAAAGCAGACGCCCAAGTGATTAAGGATAATTCAACTTAAAAGAATGCAAAGACGAAGAAACAATTGGGAAAGAACAAAGAGGAAAATACACCAGCCAACATTTACACGATGAACAGGGCAAACCCAAACAGAATGGATGCGTTTAAACCATATATTTATAAAGGTATGTTAGCAGCACTAGACGGGAGTGAGCAAACCCCTGTCAAGATATTGCATGACACAGGTAGCAACCATAGTTTTGGGATACGAGGAGTACACCCGTTGTTGGATCAGTTTTTCCCAGGAGACTCGGTTATTTTGAAGGGAATAGGGATGAGGAGGTTATCCCTATTTGCCGTTTGAAATTGACATGTGAATTGGTGACAGGTAATTTTGACTTTGCGGTATAGGATTCATTAGCTGTCGAAAGAGTAGACGTCCTGCTGGGTAATGAGGTTGGTGGAGCGCCGTTTGTGCCTTTTCCAATTGTAACGAAAAACCTATGAAGTATAGTCATACAACTGAACTGGAGATGGACTACGCATATCAGCTTCCTAGTTGTGTTACTACTAGGAGTATGACAAAGAAAGTGGCTGCTGAAGAAGAAAAATAAATCGAAGGAGTGATGAACTTGAAGGATTTATTTTCTGAAGAGGAGGATTCCCTTGATGGTACACAAGAAGAGAACTCCCGAGTAAGCCCAAGCAAAGAGGAACGACACACGAGTGGACAGGACGACAAAGA
>NC_090743.1:88532180-88547180 GCF_036898095.1 Palaemon carinicauda | reverse complement strand
ATATATAATATGATATTTATGCCGGTAAAAATATACCAAAATATCACAAATTCTATAGGGAACAAGAATATATATATAGATAGGACAACTTACGCTTCGGATATGTCCACAAAATGGCCGCCAACCACAATGACTCTGACTCCCTAATCTGCCACTTGAAATGTAGGAGGGGTATGTCAATTTCAAGGTGTTATTTACTAATCTAATTATTATTGGATATGCATAAAAATTGTATGGTGGGTTGCTGGATAATTGTCGATTATTTTACGACTATAAAATTAAAATTCTGACCCAAAAAAAGATTTTTGAAGGGAAATAAAATCGAAAAAAAAAACAAAAATGTGAAACAATATAATATTTTAGCTAAAAAAATTTGATGATATTCAATCAAAAAAGAAGTAAACAAAATTTTCCGACAAATAAACATCTAGAGGAATCATTACTCTGTGATAGTTCCTTAGTACGTAGTAATTTTGAAAGAAATGGGAAAAATCGAAAAAATGGCAATCACCGGAAAATCGAACACATACTAATATTTACGCCATATCTGGCTAAAAAAAAGATAGGCATGGGTAGCCAGATCATCTAGAAACACTTTCCAACACTATAAAAATATAAGTTTTGCGACGCTACTTGCCAATTCCTTACGGTAACATGACTAAGCAAAAAAATGCAAAACAAATAAAAAGGGGCACTCGCGGAAAAATGGCTAACATTCTAATATACGGCATTTCAGAAAAAAATAATTCAGCCACGTGCTAGGCAAACCATCAAGGAACATTTTCCGACAAATAAACATATAAATGAATCATTACTCTGTGATAGTTCCTTAGTACGTAGTAATTTTGAAAGAAATGGGAAAAAATGAAAAAAATGGCAATCACAGGAAAATCGAACACATACCTATATATAAGCCATATCTGGCTAAAAAAAAAAGATAGGCATGGGTAGCCAGATCATCTAGAAACACTTTCCAACACTATAAAAATATAAGTTTTGCGACACTACTTGCCAATTCCTTACGGTAGCATGACTAAGCAAAAAAATGCAAAACAAATAAAAAGGGGCACTCGCGGAAAAATGGCCATTCTAATATACGGCATTTCAGAAAAAAAAAATTTCAGCCACGTGCTAGGCAAACCATCAAGGCACATTTTCCGACAAATAAACATATAAATGAATCATTACTCTGTGATAGTTCCTTAGTACGTAGTAATTTTGAAAGAAATGGGAAAAAACGAAAAAATGGCAATCACAGGAAAATCGAACACATACTTATATATACGCCATATCTGGCTAAAAAAAAAAATAGGCATGGGTAGCCAGATCATCTAGAAACACTTTCCAACACTATAAAAATATAAGTTTTGCGACACTACTTGCCAATTCCTTACGGTAACATGACTAAGCAAAAAAATGCAAAACAAATAAAAATGGGCACTCGCGGAAAAATGCCCAACATTCTAATATACGGCATCTCAGATAAAAAAAAAGACATGCACGTGTTAGCCCAACCATCAAGGCACACTTTCTAACACATAAACATGAAAAAAAAAAATAAATAATATAAAGCAATTCCTTACTATGTAAGAATTTTTACAAATATTGAAAAAAAAACAGAAATTGGCAACCGCAGTTAAATACCCAATATACCAATAACTACGTCGTATCTGACAAAAACAAAGTCACGCATGGGTAGCCAGATCATCTAGACACACTTTCCAACACTAAAAAAGCAAAAGTTTTACGACACTATTTGGCAATATCTTACGGAAAAATGACTTGGCAAAAAAATGAAAAAAAATGAAAAAGGGGCACTCGCGGTAAAATGCCCAACATTCTAATATACGGCATCTCAGATAAAAAAAAAGACATGCACGTGTTAGCCCAACCATCAAGGCACACTTTCTAACACATAAACATGAAAAAAAAATGAATAATATACGGCAATTTCTTACTACGTAAATTTTTTTACAAATATTGAAAAAAAACAGAAATTGGCAACCGCAGTTAAATACCCAATATACCAATAACTACGTCGTATCTGACAAAAACAAAGTCACGCATGGGTAGCCAGATCATCTAGACACACTTTCCAACACAAAATAAGCAAAAGTTTTACGACACTATTTGGCAATATCTTACGGAAAAATGACTTGGCAAAAAAATGAAAAAAAAATGAAAAAGGGGCACTCGCGGTAAAATGGTCCTCCTGGTGATGAACGACATTTTAATTAAAAAAAAAATCATGCACATGGTAGCCAAACAATCCACCAAGACTTTCCACAACTGATAACCTATACAAGTTGCACCATTCTACGACAATTTCATAATACGTAATAACTTTGATAATTATGCAAATTACCTTAGAAGGGTAAACTCGGTCGCGCTCGACCCCGACGCGTCTCAGAAATCGGGGAAGGAGTACAGCTACAGCAATGCACATCTGGACAATACTAAAGCGTGTAGGGGAGACACCTCCTGCAGGTCGATCACCCACAAGTTCAGTCATGGGGGTGAGTCACGTGAGAAAAACCTCTTTTTTTTTGACGCTCGGGGTCGCGTACGACCCACCGTACCTATCCAGGGTTAATCCTTTTTTCCTCCAATGATATTTCATCTTTCATTGCATACTCCGTTTTCATCATCTGTCTTTCTTCTATTTATCTTTAGCCTAACCTCCTGCGATATTTCATGCATTCTGACCGGCAAGCATTGCAAATCCTGTGGTGTTTTGCTAAGAATGTCAGTATCATCAGCATTCTCTAGGTCTTCTAAATTCCTATCACCAATCCAGTCCAATCCTTCTCCACCATCTCCAACTGTTCTATGCATTTCAAAATCCATGAGAAGGATAAACAACATAGGTGACAACACATTCCCTTGCGTACTGTTCACTGTAAATTCATTTGATACAACTCCATTAACATTAACTTTGCACTTGCCATGCTCATGAACAGACTTAATCAAATATACATTTTTAAGTGGAATTCCATTATAACGCAGGACTCTCCATATAATTGGTTGGTGCACGCTATCAAAAACTTTTTCATAGTCCACAAAGGCTATCGAAAGTGGATTTCTATATTCTATGCATTGCTGTACAACATGTCTCAAAATGAAAATTTGGTCAGTCCACTTCTACCTTTTCTATGTCCTGCTTGTTCATCTTTTAGCTTTTCATCAATCTGCCTCTCCAGTATCTTTAGAATAAGCATACTATATATTTGCATAACAAATGACGTAAGTGTGATGCGTCTGTATTTATTGCAATCAGTCAAGTCTTCTTTTTTGCCATTTCCACTAACACTCGTAACTCCCATTCATTAGGTTTTGCCTCTTCATGCCACATTCTACAAAATAATCTTGTAAGTAGTCTGGGAGTCATTAATTCTCGGCCAGTATTATCTCGGCAGTTATTTCATTGTATCTCGGGGGTTAACCACTCTTCAGTGTTTTGATGATAGCTTCGACTTCAAACACAGTGAATTCCTTCATGGGCACATCAAGGTCTTCATCAGCTTCAGGTATATCAATCACTTCATTCCCCTCATATATCCTATACTTAACCTCGCCAGTGTTCCATCCAACATTGTCTTTCTTCATCTTCTGTTGTTTTAATAGAACTATCTCTCTTTCTTATGGGTATACGCTTCTTCTTTTTTGTCCCATTTGATATTTCAATAATAAATCTATGAACAATTCTTATAACATAGCCACTTCCCCAATTCATAGTTTTGTCAGCCTCATCTCCTTTATTGTCTAAATATTGTCTCCAGTCATTCCTGGCTTTTCTTTTCACCCCACTATCAATACTGGAATATTTAGCATGCTCTGCCTTGTAATTGGCATTACTTCCACGGAAACTTTCAACAATCAGTTTCTGTCATTGTCTCCTTTTTTTTTATAGTATCCCAAGTAGAATTTGATGTCCATGGCTTTCTCCTTGTAACTGTGTGGCCCAAGACTTCACTACCAACTGACTGATATATGATCTTACAATCACACCATTCTTCAATAATTGTCTGCTCTTCGTCTCTTAGAGTCTGTAAAATTCCAGAAATATTCCTACATTCAATTGCAAATGTTTCTCTCTATGCTCTTCTACTAAAAGCTTACTTGTATCAAACCTAGGTATTCTATCTACCTTTATGTTGGGTGCTTCCAATTTTAATTACAGTTTGGCAATGAGGAGCCTTTCATCACTACCAACATATGCACCTCTATAGCTTCTTACACTTCTGTGAGTCCTCCTTCTCTCTTTATTAATGGCAATGTGATTTGTTTGATTTTTGTAATTTCCGAATGGTGAAGTCCATGGATAATTGTGGATGTTCTTGTGTTGAAAAAGATAACCGCCAATGACAAGATTGTTTGCTGAACAGTAACTTATGAAATGCGCTCCATTTTCATTTGGAACTTCGCCAAGACCCTCGACACCCATCACACTCTCAATCCCTTGATTATTCCTTCCAACTTTAGCATTGAAGTCACCAATCACAGTTTTCATATATCTCTCTGGGGTCTCATCTAATATAATCTGCAATTCTTTATAGAATTCCTCTTTCCTTTCTTCAGGGGAATCTTTTGTTGGGGCATAAAAAACTTTAATACTGATATTGCACTGCTTTGATTTGCAGTTTGCCAGCAACAATCTACTATTTACAACTCTGCACTAGGCTCGTGCCTTCTCTGCTCTTGGTGTTATCATCAATACTACCCCTTCTCTTCTAACGCCATCTGATCTTCCTGAGTATATATATATATATATATATATATATATATATATATATATATATATATATATATATGTGTGTGTGTGTGTGTGTATACATATATATATATATATATATATATATATATATATATATATATATATATATATATATATATATATATATATGGGTGTATATATATGTATGTATATATATATATATATATATATATATATGTATATATATATATATATATATATATATATATATATATATATATATATATATATATATATATATATACATATATATATATATATATATATATATATATATATATATATATATATATATATATATATATATATATATATACATATATATATATATATATATATATATATATATATATATATATATATATATATATATATATATATATATATATATATATATATATCCAAAGATATCCAAACTATATTTCATAAATTCACTCTCCACGTGCTGTAACTTTTAAATTTTTCTTTAGTATCTATAAACCGGGAGATTCTTAGCACCCTGCTATCCACGGGACTCGTGACCATTCTTTCACCCTCTCTCTCCATGACTGACTGAATTCATAGAGGATTCATTGGCTAAATACATCAAAGGATAGCCAGTTCCTTGTGATGTGTAGTGCATATCTAACTAGGGCAAGTGACCCCTGCTAGTCCATACTAATTCTAGTGAGATCTACTGCCAGGCATCAGGAGTAAAAGTCGAAAGGATAGTTTGTCTATCGCCTTAAACCCAAGTCGTCACCATACTGCCAATGACTTCATCAAGATTTAGGGGGGCATTTCCTCCACACACACGCACGCACACACACACACACACACACACACACATATATATATATATATATATATATATATATATATATATATATATATATATATATATATATATATATATATATATATATATACACATAAATGTATATATATATATATATATATATATATATATATATATATATATATATATATATATATATTATTTTATCTCCTGGAGTAGTGGAATACATGTAATTTATTCATTATTCTCAGGGCTATTTCTTCCTAAGGTTAGTTTTGATATGTCTTGCAGTTGTTTTAAAGTTTCATTGTACCACACTTTGTAAGCCAGTTAGATTATTCAATTGTGAGAGGAAAACCATTCAACTTAAGCGAGATTTTTTTTCCTGACTTGGCGAACTTGCTAGTAATGCTTGAGTAAAAAAAAAATAAGGGCAAATATAAGAAAAGCTAAAAATAATAATAATAATAATAAGAAGAAGAAGAAGAAGAAGAAGAAGAAGAAGAAGAAGAAGAAGAAGAAGAAGGAAGCAAATAGTAGCATATACAATTCAACGTTAATTCTCAATTCCCTAAGGGAGGAATGATAAGGTTGGAATGTGGAGTCTTCTAGGAAGTAAGATAATCATTTTGGAAATAACTTGACCTTTTTCCACGCTCAGTTTATTATAAGGTGTTCCTCATCCTCATCTCCTCCCACGCCTATTTACGCAAAGGGGCTCGGTTAGATTTTGCCAGTCTTCTCTATCCTGAGCTTTTATTTCAATTCTTTTCCATTGATCATCTCCCAATTCACTCTTCATACCCATGCTAACAATAACTAAAGGGTCTTTTCTACCCTTACCAGTCAGTTGGTAGTGAACTCTTGGGACATGCAGCTACAAGGAGAAAGCCATTGGTATTAAATGAAACTTGGGATACTATAAAAAGGAGACAAAAACAAAAATTTATTGTTGAAAGTTTTCGTGGAAGTAATGAAAATTACAAGGTAGAGCATGTTAAGTATTCCAGTATTGATAGTGAGGTCAAAAGAAAAGCTAGGAATGACTCGTGAGAATATTTAGAGAGTAAAGCAGAGGAAGCTGACAAAGCTATGAATTTAGGAAGTAGCTATGGTGTAAGAATTGCTCATAGTATTATTAATGAAATCGCTATGGGGGCAAAGAAGAAGTATATACCCATCAAAAAGTGAGATGCATCTGTTATAACAACAAAAGATGAAGAAAGACATCGTTGGATGGTACACTTCAGCGACGTTATGAATAGGAGATATGAAGGGAATAATTAGATTGAATTGCCTGAAGCTGATGAAGACCTTGATGTGCCCATGAATGAAGTTGTGTTTGAAATTGAAGCTATCCTTAAAACAGTAAAGAAATGGAGAGCCCCTGCCTACGATGGAATAACTGGTGACATGATACTAGCCGAAAATGAAGTGACTCCCTGACTGCTTACAAGATTATTTTGTAGAATGTGGCATGAAGAGTCAAATCATGATGGATGGGAGTTAGGAGTGTTGGTGAAAATGCAATGATTGCAATAATTACAGAGGCATAACACTTACGTCAGTTGTTATGAAATTATATAGTATGCTTATTCTAGAGACTGGAAAGAAAGATTGATGAAAAGTTGTGAGATGAATAAGCAGGATTTAGAAAAGGTAGAAGTTGCACAGACCAAATTTTCATTTTGAAATATGTTGTACAGCAATGTTTAGAGTATAGAAACCCCTTTTTGATGTCGTTTATGGATTATGATAAAGCCTTTGATAGTGTGCACTGGCTAATTTTATGGTGTGACGAGCCAAGAGAAGGTTGTGACTCAAAAGCGAGATGAAGCCAGCTGAGTAACTTTATTATGACACATCGAGTATATATACACACAAGGTCCCGGTAAGAAGGTAACAAAACAGACATGCTATTAACCGGCAACCAGTTCTGTTAACAGTTAACAATGGAGTACGCAGACAGGTTAAAACAAGTTGCTGTCAGTGGGAGGGGAGAGCGAAGATACAAAGGATAATATATACAAAAAAGAGAAATGTTGTTACTATGTGTGCTCGTGTGACACACGGGTGGTACATGGATCCCTCCCTAAAATAACATACTGTACATGTTAAATAGGGCGTCCTGACCTATATAGGCGAACTGTAGGTGGGTCATCTGGCAGGAGATGAGCAAGTTTTAGACGATCAATGGAGACCCAGTCTTCTTTGCCACGAATGTTTAGTAGGAATGCTTTCGGATTGCATCGGATCACAAGGAAAGGGCCCGTGTAAGGGAGCGTTAGCAGGGGCTTGCTAGTGTCGTAGCGTAGGAAGACATTCGTTGCAGAGTGCAATTCTGCCGGTATGTGATGCTTCGCTGGGGTGTTATAAGTCTGGCGGCATAGAGTAAATTTTCCCACAATGTGACGTATGTGCAGAAGATCGTCGGAGGAGGTTGCAGAGGGAGAAAATTCGGTAGGGACAACCAACATGTCACCATAAACCATTTCACCTTCCGAGACGTCCAGGGCGTATGTAGGAGTAGTCCCTTGTCCCAGGAGGACCCAGGGAAGCTGAGTAAACAAGTTGGAGTCCTTGCAGGGGGATGTCAAAGCTGCTTGAGGGTGCGTTGAAAACATTCAACCATTCTATTGGCAGAGGGGCTGTAGGCAGTTGTCTGATGTAAGGTGATGCTCAGGAGATTCGCTAATGATGTCCATAATTGAGAGGTGAAAGTGGTACCCAAGTCAGAAGCAATATGCTTAGGGATACCAAATCTTGTTATTCATCCTGAGAATAAGGCTGATTTACCTGAGGCGGACGTTGCAGTTTCCTTGGGAATGGCTTCAGGCCAGTGACTGGAGCGGTCAATGAGGGTCAACTGGTAACAATGTCCTTGTGATGTGGGTAGGGAGCCTACAACGTCGACGTGAATATGGGCAAAACTACGCTGAGGTTAAGGAAAGGTGCCCACTCCTGAATCCGTGTCTCGATGTACTTTGGAAGTTTGGCAAGAAGTACAGGCGCAGAACCAATCCTTAGAATCCTTGGTAATGCCATGCCAAATGAACTTTGTCTTCAGCAGCTGTGCAGTAGAACGGCGCGAGGGATGCGAAAGGCCATGAATGAAATCAAACACCTGTCGGCGCATGGGAGCAGGAATCTCTAGCAGTACTGATGTCACAAGGGAGGGTGGTGTTGGAGTCGTCGAGGGGGAAATCTTCCCAACGGAGGGATATGCAGGATATCCTACATGCTTGATACTCTGGATCCTGGCGTTGAGCTTCAGCCAAGGCATTGTAATCCAATCCCAGTTTATCGGCGGCCAAAGTGTTTCTTGACAGGGCATCGGCAAAGTGATTCATTTTCCCAGGGACGTGTTGAAGGGTGTAATTGTATTCAGCCACGGCGGAGAGATATAGGCGTTGACGGGTAGACCAGGCATCAGACTGTCGAGAGAAGGCGTGCACCACAGGCATGTGATTGGTGCGAATGACGAAGAGCCTACCTTCTAAGGAATGGCAAAAGTGACGGACAGCTAAGTGCACTGCCAGCAATTCGTGATCGAAGGTAGAACAACCCGATTCTGCCTTGGACAATGTTCGAGTACTGCACCAATAGCGACGCTGCTGCCATCTGTGGAGAGAAGGAGAAGGGCATGTGGGGCAGGAAAAGTGAGAGCAGTAGTGGTTGATAGGGCATTCTTTGCGTTGCAGAAGACCGGTTCTTAAAGGCGGCCCCACTTCAGGTCTTTTGGCTTGCCCTTGAAGGAGGCGTAGAGGGGAGAAAGAGTGGCGGCAATGGCTGGCAGAGAACGGTGATGATAGTTGATCATGCTCAAGAATTCCTGCAGTGCTTTGACAGTCGAGGGCGTGGGGAAGTTCTGAACGGCTGCTATCTTCTCAGGGAGGGGATAGACTCATTCAGGAGTGATGCAGTGCTCTAAGAACGACACTGCATTGGCGCCAAAAGTATAGTCATCGAACCGGACTACAAGGCCGTTTTGTTGCAGGCAGTCGAGCTCGATGTGCAGGTGACGTAGGTGTTTCGCTTTTGAGGAAGAGAATACAAGTATGTTGTCCACGTAACATACAGAGAATGGGAGGTCCCCCTAGATGCCATCCATAAGACGCTGAAAATTGGCCACAGCATTATGAGGGCCAAAACAGGAGTAATTGAAGGTGTATGTACCAAAGGAAGTAGTGATGGCAGTCTTGGGATGTCTTCTGGGTTCATAGGCACCTGATAATACCCCATCAGGAGGTTGAGCGTGGAGAAAATCTTTGCTTTGTGCAGGTAGGAGGTCACGTCAGCGATGTTTGGGAAGGGGTAGGGATCCGGTTATATTTGCATGTTCAGGCGCCTGTAATCCCCACACGGACAGAGGGACCCGTTTTTCTTCAGGAAGATGTGTAAGGATGCGTTTTGGGAAAGGCCCATTTCTGTGAACGTCTGTTTGGCGGCTGCCAATCGTTCCTGTGCCAGACGTCTGAATTTTGCGAAGACTGGGGGTCCTGTTGTCTTGATATGGTGATAAATACCGTGTTTGGCAGGAGCCATGGGCGTTAGGCGAAGTTCTGGACGGAAAATTTCTGGGTATGACGTGTGGAGGTGGGTGTAGGTATCCGTGGGTGCGCTGATGTGTGGAGCGAGGTTGGAGGGGGCGGGTGTAAGAGATGTCGAAAATATGAGTCTGCGTTGACCAATCGTCGGTAGGTGACATCGACCAGAAGGTGGAAATGAGAGAGGAAATCCGCACCGAGGATTGGCAATGTGACGTCAGCAACAAGAAACATCCAATTAAATTTGCCGTTTCCAAACGATAATGTGTGGTTCTCGTAACAGTAGGTGATTATCGCAGATCTGTTGGCAGCTACCAGGCAGACGTTAGTAGATTTAGACAAACTACGTCGTGTCCTGAAGAGCTCCCTTGGAAAAAGAGAACGACAAGCACCCGTTTCTAGTAAAAATCGCATGGTCGTTCCTTTATTATAAAGAAAGAAAAGATTAGAAACACAGGAGGCCACAGCCACGAGCAATGGCCTACTTACACGTTTTTAACCACTGACAATCCTTGACACATTTCTTCGTGGCAACCCAGAATCTGGAGTGGTAGTAGCAAAACTGCGGCCGATGGGCGGCAGTAAGTGGCTGTAGAAGTCGTTGGTTGAGGCACGAGTGAGTGGTGGGTGATGGGTGGCTTTGTCGCCGCTCCGGCATGTCACTGGGTAGGCGTGTGTGTCCTATGGCATTCACGTCAGCTTTGGTTTACATTGAATAGGTGTCCCCTTTGTCAGGAATGGAGGCGTTGATAGAGGTCTTGAAGGTCATGATGTGTCTGTCCATAATGGCGTTGTCTTAGGTCATCAAGTCCTTTATGGGTAAACTATCGACATTGGGTATGGCAACACATACAGGTTCGGGTAAAAGGTATACCCAAAGGGCACGAAGTAGGTTCACCTCAAGAGGATAGCCGTTTGCGGCAGGTTGCAGGTGAGCGATACTGGTCATTTCCCTGAGGGCGAGCAAAGCCCTTTGGTCCCCCAGCGTTTGTTGAGAGAGCTGAAAAAGCTTTGCTATACGGGCCTCTGGCAACGGTGAGTACTGCTGCAGAAGGTATGTCTTAAGGGCATCATACGCTTTTGTGGTGTCTCCTTTTCATAAAGATGACATAAGTTATGTCGAAAGCTCCCGAATAAAGAAGATGATAGCAGCATTGACTATTTTATTCCTACTTAAATTGCGATTCCCAAGAGGAACCCATCTATCAACTATAATTTTAACAAGATATGGCCGTCAAGGACTGCAACTATTCAGAAAACTGGAAAAAACTGCAATTAAATTAAGGAAGAATGAAGTAGACTTAAAATTTTTAAAAACATGTAAAAGCTATGAAATCTTACCCAAAATTTTCTAATTTAAACTGTATAAACGTAATTTACTTAATTCTAAACTGTACCGAAAATGGCAATTTAAACTTCTGACCATAGACATCAATCATAGAATTGAAACCATAAAGAATTTAGGAAAGAAAAAAACAAGACTAGATACTGAGTTAAACATTACTGTAAGTTTTTTAGATTATTATTATTTTAAATCTTATATCTCTAAAAAAATTTTTAATGTTAATACTAAGACTATAAAAACCCACGAAAAGAAACTAAAATTTTTAGGTATAACAAACTCTCTAGATTCATTTAACCCTAATAACGTTATTTTCAATCAATCCAGTCGAAAACTATCACCTAAGGAAAAAGGACTACTAGCATATGGATTGAACTTTAAACTGCCTCATTTTCGCATAAATTTTCATAGACATTTTTTAGCATTTGAAAATTTGTATTCGTACCTTGACAAGGAGGTTCCACATGGCGACCATGGATGTGGCTTTAAACGAGCCATACAGGACATTGCATACAGAACTTTCTACAATTTCAAACCACACAAAGTTTTTTCCCCCATTTTTTCTAAGAAGGATATTGAAATCTTGAGAAATCTAGGTAAAGACCCAACTATAATCATAAGTAAACAGGATAAAGGTCATGGGATTGTAATACTGGATAAAGCTGATTATGTAAGGACAATGGAAGATATTTTAAATGATAGGTCTAAGTTCAGAGAGTTTGTGTCGGAGGACCCCTTAATTCGAACTTTAAACATGGAGAATAAAATTAACTACAGGGTTCGTAAGTGGAAGAAGGATGGCATTTTGTCAGACGAAACAGCTTCAGCAATAATGGCAACAGGAACACAACCTGGTATTATGTATGGTGCCCCAAAGATTCACTAAAGAGGTATTCGTCTGAGACCAATTCTCAGCGCTATTAATACCTGCTCCTATGACCTGTCAAAACATCTAGTAACTAAGCTCGCCGCTCTCACAACAAATGAATATACCCTGCAAAATACTTATGAATTTGTAGACTTGATTAATTCTGTCGGAGATGCAAATAACTATGTTATGTGCAGCTTCGACATTGAAAGTTTGTTCACTAACATTCCTTTTAGAGAAACACTGGAGATAATTCTTGAACAGCTTTTCCCTAACCCAGAGGACATTTTCGAAGGATTCAGTAAAAAACAATTTAAAATACTATTAGGACTAGCTACCACTACATCCACATTCATGTTTAATGACAAGTTATATGAGCAGGTAGATGGAGTGGCAATGGAATCGCCTTGTTGACCAACCTTGGCAAATATATTTTTATGTTATTGTGAAGGGAAATGGTTGAATGATTGTCCTGTAGAATTTAAGCCTTTTTTGTACTGTCGATATGTAGACGATACATTTTTAATTTTCAAAAATTTAGATCACATAAGCCAGGTTTTAGATTATTTAAATACAAAGCATCGTAACATAAGATTTACGAAAGAAAATGAACAGGATGATACTTTGCCTTTTCTCGATGTCTTGGTCTCTCGGAAACGTAATACCTTTGAGACCTCAGTATTTCGAAAAAACACTTTTACAGGACTAAGCACTCATTTTTTAAGCTCCGAACCAAAAATCTACAAAATTAATTCAATAAAAACACTGTTACATAGATGTTATCATGTATGTTCAACTTATCTGGGGTTTCATGAGGAAGAAAATTTTCTAAAGTCGTTTTCTATTACCAATGGGTTCCCTCTGAACCTCTATTATAATCAAGTCAAGAAATTTTAGATAAAATTTACCGTCGAAATTTAACAATTCAAACAGTCAGTAAGAAAAAGATATATGTCTCCTTTCCGTACTATGGTTATGTTTCGGAGAGACTAAGAACAGAGGTTATGAGTGTTGTGGGGAAATGTTATCCCCGCATAGATTTAAAATTAATTTTTACTAACAAGTTCTCAATTGGCTCACTGTTTAAATATAAGGAGAGTCTACCTACTCCCATGTGTTCCGGTGTCATGTACACTTTTCAATGTGCACTCTGTAATGAGTGCTACACTGGAAGCACATCTAGAGAGCTTCAGTGTAGGATTTCGGAGCACATGGGGAGATCGGTACGAATCAAAATACCGTGAAGTAAGAAACCAATTTCCGCTATTTATGACCACGGATTTAAATCTGGTCATGCCATTTCTAAGGAAAATTTCAAAATTACGGACAGACATAGTAACGTCAGCCAGCTGAGAATCTTGGAGTCTTTATATATTTTTAAGACAAAATTCAGCTCGAATGAGGGGTTACCTGTTCAGTTACCGGTGACCCATTGATCCGTTTGGTCTGTGGGTTGCTGGTCTGGATGGGTGGTCATCATCTCCTGCGAGTGACTAGGTATATTAGTTATTAAGTCTTTTATATAATTGTGTGAATAAGTCTTTTTTTAATGCTTTATGTTCCTTGATTGGTTGATTTTAGAACTAGTTAATCAGTTCATGAAAGTGTATCTTCCTAACTATGTACTTAGGATGATTTTATTAACTTTATTAGTTTAACATATGATAATTGCAGATAGGCTGAAGATGACATAAGTTATGTCGTAAGCTCCCGAATAAAGAAGATGATAGCAGCATTGACTATTTTATTCCTACTTGAATTGCGATTCCCAAGAGGAACCCATCTATCAACTATATATATATATATATATATATATATATATATATATATATATATATATATATATATATATATATATATGTATATATATATATATATATATATATATATATATATATATATATATATATATATATATATATATATATATATATATATATACTGTATATATATTCACACACACATACATACATACATATATATATATATATATATATATATATATATATATATATATATATATATATATATATATATATATATACACTGAATATTTTATGTCCGATATCCTAGGAGTACATTCTTTAATAGATAGATATTTTTTTTCTGTTTAAAACTACTCTCAATTTCAACTACCCTCTGTCCTTCTCAAAGTTTTTTTTATGTTTATTCATGATTTCTTGATGCTCATATTCCTGATGTTAGATTAAGCGGTTTCGTTTAATCAGCTGAATTTATTTCGATATGAGCTTTTTAAGAAGATTAAACCATGAGATGGAACACTTGCCAAGTGAAAATAAAATTTTCGAGGGAGTAAGATCAATTCTCAGAAAACTCTAAAATTCGACCAGTGAAGAATTGCTGAAGGTTGATAATTGAACGAAAGGATGCAAGCGCTCCAGTAATCATAGATATAACTTAGAGTTACTCTGCTGATGAGAGTTTCTGGAAATGTATAGTCATGTACTAAAAGTAACTTGCTGGATCTGCGCTCGCTGATTTGTGGACTGATTACAAAAAAGTATGACAATGTCATAGGATACTGACTTTCTAAAGTTTTACTTATAATTGATTGTGGAACAGGAGTTTTCTTTCTTTTTTATATTGATGTGAAGGCGATATACCGTGATACCCCGGCAGTGAATAAATCCGTTGTCATGGTGTTTAAGGAACCACCAATGCTGGATAGCC
>NC_090743.1:88517180-88522180 GCF_036898095.1 Palaemon carinicauda | reverse complement strand
CTATCTCGAATTCTCGTTTTCATTCTGATGAATTCATATTATTTGTTTGCTTTATGATTACCGATTCCAGAGTCATTTTCTTGAACAGACGTGCACCTTTAATAGGCGAAGATACCTCACCCCAGTTAATCCGATGCTGTAGGGATTTAGGTTGAACGAGAACCCTCTTCGTTTGCGAAGCCATATCTGACAGCTCTATTTTGCTCAGATAATCTTTAAGAGAGAAAATGGTAAATTTTCTCCACCTAAACTTCATACAAATCTCCACTTGTTATTTGCTAAACTCAGGTTGAGTCTGTTTTGTTTAAGTAACCTATGATAAAGGCATTTCCTATGGTACTAAGGAAAAAATAATTATGAGTCGAAATATTTTTAATTATATTTTGAAGACTTTCTATGTGTGGAAGTTTTATTTTATTTTGAAATTTCCTGGATTTTTCTTTTATTGAATTATCTCTATCGTATATTGTATTGGGTTAGTTGATGAACTTGGTCGCCTTTTCTATGACATACGTTGTGTAGAGTAACGGGTTAGTTGTTTACGGAGAATTTTCTTTAGGGAAAAGATTGAACGCTACTTCGACCATTAGAAAGACTACCATGGTAAATGAGGAAATGAATATGGAAAAGAGAAAAATTTGGCATTCACTCGTAATTAATATGTAAAATCAGAAAAGCACGCTTCAAGTGCAAACCTCCGCTTGTCTTTCCCAGAATCAATTTAGACCGTAGGCGTAATTGAGGTCTGTGTGACAACCATGCGTGAACTTGCGGTTAAGGTTAAGGTTAATTCGGTCGACCTTGATCTTGAACTTTGACCTAGGACTTTTCAAATTTAATCACTTTTACGTCCAACGTAATAATTAATCTCTGAATAGTAAAACGTTCAGAGATTAATTTTACTTTATAAGTAGAATTGTGGCCAGAAAGTTGTTCACAACGAACAAATGGACGAATTGACCAATAGGGGCGGAAACATAACTTCTCCCAACTTTTTTGGCGGAGGTAGAAAGCCAATTATCTACCAAATATCCTGTGGACTTACTGACCTGGTCACAAGAAGAAAATCATGACATCAGAAAAGGACGTTGCTATTAGGAATGTTTGAAGGCCACTCAAAATAAATATAAAGTAATATTTTTATATAACGTTATTTGTTTACGTGTTTTTATAGCTTTAGTGAAAATATTAAAATCCTTACCAAGTTTATCAGTATAATTTTTACCTCATATACCCACGCTGTTAGAAAAAGCCGTAATTTAATCTGAAATTCTCCGTGAAAATAATCGGTTCTCAGCAGTATTTCAGTAAGATACAGGTTACCGTAATTTTATCTTACTTTGTTATTATCTGTTACGGGTGTGTGACCGTAATATCACTCCTTTATGTCAATATACCCGTTTTTAAAACGGTAAAATTCCTGGAATAATTGTTGCCAGACTTTTACCGTTTTTTAATGCAAATTTTAAACATTGTATATTATTACAAAAGAATAAAACTATTAGCTTAACGGGCAAAAGATTCTTTGCATCTTTTTATATTCAATGAAACCATTACTGTTTTTATTCTAACAAAATCACAATAATAAAAAAGAATAATCAAATGAGATTTGTTACCGGAATTGCGTGTAACACGACACGGTATCCAAGTAACACTTCAACAATGAGTTGCAAGTGAAGGAATTGCTTTGCTGAACGACATTGTCTGGAGAATGCTTCATAGCTGATCTCCAACTGTAACCATAAGAAGAAGTTCCTTTCAAATGTCTTTCATTTATTGATATCATAGTGGTATTCTTGCAAGAAGATCGCCTACAAAAAGGAAACTAATCATAAGAATTTTATATTTACAACCTATTACTCATTCTGAAAGTATATGTCTAATCTCTCTCTCTCTCTCTCTCTCTCTCTCTCTCTCTCTCTCTCTCTCTCTCTCTCTCTCTCTCTCTCATGAGTATTGTACATTTTAGTCTCAATTACTCGCCATAAATCTCACAGTGGCCCTGTCGTGAATTACATAGACCTATTCATCTCCTTTTTAGGCATATTGATTATCTTTATATTGTATAGTTTGAGTTACAGTATATCAAAATTAAACTTTAAAAAACTAACATTGAAAAGAAATGGTGTTATGGAAAAAACAAATGTGTTATAGTATTACAAGTGTGAAGAATTTTTAATCACAAAATCAATATATTTACTATCAAAACTCTTAATGTAAGATTTTTTATTGTACAGAAAGAAGATACACTACGGAAGGATACAAATACCTCTCCAAAATTACTAGATTCATTGTATACAAATGACCAGTTAACATATTGATGGATGTACTTTTTACTTCTTATATATTGCTAATATTGTGGAACTACTTAAATCAAGATTTACTATAGCATTATCTGATTATTTTATTATTTAAATTTTGAATGTTTACATAATCCCTGAGGTGATGTTACTGTATCATTAATATTAATTTTATTTTTCTATGCCACTTCCCAATATCTAGTCCACTTGGGATATGTATGTATGTATATATATATATATATATATATATATATATATATATATATATATATATATATATATATATATATATATATATAAATATACATATATATATGCATATATATATATATATACACACACACACACACACACACATATATATATATATATATATATATATATATATATATATATATATATATATATATATATATATATATATATATATATATATATATATATATATATATATATATATATATATATATATATATATATGATAAATTTTGCACATTTTTACGTGTTTTTCATATTCAAATAAGCCATATATATTTTTGATATATTAATGTCTGGATTCTCTTAACGACCTCGGGATCAGAGCCCCAGGCGAAATCACACAAAGACAAGAGCTTGGCTCCGGCCGGGAATCGAACCCTGGTCGGCAAGCTTATATAGACAGTGACTAACCCACTTGGCCACGAAGAAAGATAAAAGTCAATGACAATTCTACTGTACTTATACCTGTCGAATTCAGGTATTTTGTACTTAGAATTGAAATCAACCCATCTTCACCATCGTAGCTAATATATATATATATATATATATATATATATATATATATATATATATATATATATATATATATATATATATATATATATATATATATATATGTGTGTGTGTGTGTGTGTGTGTGTATGTGTGTGTGTGTGTTTGTGTGTGTGTGTGTGTGTGTGTGTATGTGTGTATATGTATATTAACATCATTACCATCAGCTGTTGTAATTCACCGTAGAACAAAGTCTCAGCCATATCCTTCAATATGCACCAGTTTATGGTCTTTTCTGTACCTAAATCTGTAGATTTTATTAGCTTGTTAATCCTTCGCGTCTCTTCCTATCCCTGCTTCGTTTGTAATCTCTAGTGACCCATTCCGTTATTCTTCTTGTCCATATTATTATCTGGCATTATCGTAACATGTTCTACAATGCCCATTCCCTTTTCTTCGGTAGTGCTTGAATACCCTCTACTTTAATTTGCTCGTGTATCCATGTTGTTCTTTTTCTGTCTCTTCGTGCTATTTCCTTCATTACTCTCTCCATAGCTCTTTAGGTTGTAGGAAGTTTATTTCATAAGGCTAAACATTAGTAAGGTCCCATATTTGTGATACGTAAGTTGATAATGCTAGGACCATCTAATTAAATACTTTTCTTTTTTGTAGAGAGTAGCATTTTCCCTGTGATAATCTAATTTTGTTTAACAAAAGATCTCTATTTCATGCTTATTCTTCTTTTAATTTCAGTTCCGTGACCTGTGGAAAAACTTACTGTCTTGTCTCTCCTAAGTAGGTTCATCCATTAACAGAGTCTAGAGGTTCGTGCATACCCCTTACTTGTTGTCTCAGCATTTTTATTGAATATTCCCTAGTCTTTCTCCTATTCACTTGCAATATTACATATTTTGCTTTATATTCAAATCTCTTATCATGTTTCAACTTCTTCATATGATTCACTAAATAAAACGATATTATCTGTAAACTTTAAGCTATTAAAGTATTCCACATTAATGTTAATTCCTACATTTTCCCAATCTAAATTCTTAAATATTTCTAGGTAGCTTATGCTCTGAAACATTTAGGAAAGGGGTCTCCCTCGGTATGGTCTAGGGATTTAGTAAGGCTTCATGTTTTTAACGCATAAGTTAAAACTGCTACTCTCATATCATTAAATACTTTTCCTATTAGAGAAAGTGGCTTTTTTTCATAATGCCATTTGGTTTTCGAAAAGTTCGTCATTACTATGCTTATCCTTCTTTTGTTTACGATCTCGTATCCTTGGGAAACACTTACTCTCTGTCCTAAATACGTTTAGTTGTTAATATTCTGTAAAGGTTCGTATATAAACACAAATATACCATCTGCATATTTTGAAGTTATTAGGTTATTCCCTATTAATATCAATCCCCAATCTAATCTTGAAAAAACCTCTTTTAGACACGATGTGAATAATTTAGGAGAGATGGGGTCTCCGTGTCTAACTCCTTTCTCAATCGGAATTTTATCACTTTTTTTATGTAGCTTTAGGATTGTTGTACTTTCTTTATAGATGTCTTCAAGTTTTCTAACATAAGATTCATCTATTCTTTATCATTGAAAGGCTTTCATTATTGCTGAAGTTTTGACAAATTCAAAAGCTTTCTCAAAATATATAAATGATATGCATTGTGGTTTGTCATACTCTGCTGATTTTTCCCTTGTCTCGTTAATTACATATATATATATATATATATATATATATATATATATATATATATATATATATATATATATTATATATATATATATATATATATATATATATATATATATATATATATATATATATATATATATATATATATATATATATATATATATATATATACATATATATATATATGCTCAGATGCAGAAGAACCACAGGGAAAATGAAAATACGGAATATACACTTAAGTCCTGACT
>NC_090743.1:88504680-88512180 GCF_036898095.1 Palaemon carinicauda | reverse complement strand
AGATATTTGGAGGTATATCACACGCCTCCCCCTAAGACGTCTAGGGTAATATATAATTCCTAGCGTCTGAAGATCCTTCTTATTCATATGTATTTTTGTTCCATTTTACTTGTAGACGATCAGGTTCTTTGTTATGCCGCAAACTACGACGTGGAGCTGGTGTAGGAGAAACTGGTTGTTCAATAACCTCAGCAGTAGAATTATCTTGCGACCTCTCCCCATCCTTTGGTTTATTGGGAGTATTAGTTGCATCAAGGCTTGATCCATATATTGGTAGAAAAGGTCGATGTGGTCTCAGGAACTTCCGGTTTCTCCACAGAATACGTCCACTGCCCAACTTTATAAGATAATCTCGCCTGGATCCAATGCCAACAACAACACCTGGACGACTCCAAAGTTTTGTGTTGTGATCTTGAACATCAACATAACTACCCATTATCAGATGAGAAAGGGGTCTGGCAGTACTATCGTACCGTTTCTTCGCCTGACTTCGCAAATACTCTGCCTTAACATCACATTCCTCTGATGATCATCATGAAGACATTCAAGGGTTTCACGTCGAAGTCTCTTGGGTATAAGAAGTCTTGCTCCATAAACAATTAGGTCATCATCTACAGCAAGCATATCACATATATTCCAGAAAAGTCTGAGTTCTACTTCCAAATTATGGCAGTGTTCAGGAAAACCTTTCATTATAATCTCCCGAAGAGAATTGTATTCTGCATCCTGTTCAGCAGCAGCACGTATCTTTTCCAGTGTTTTGTCCTTCAGAGGTGTTAGAAGTACACCATCTTCATGCATGTCGAGGGCATTCACCATTGCAACATGCAAAGGATCAGTGGATCCATCGTCTTTCAAACAATTTTCTTCTGTAGGATCCTGAACTGGTGCACGTGATAAAACATCCAGAATACAATGAGCACTTCCTTTCTGCCAATGAACAGTAAAACTAAAATTACTTAGTTTCTCTCTCATGCGTTGAAGTCTTGAGTTTTCAATTTCACCAAGTGATTTACTGTTAAGAATTGGTATCAATGGTCTCTGATCTATCACAACATCAAAATGAGGTAATCCAGCCAAGTAAGTATGACATTTCTTTATTGACCATAATACGGCTGTCATTTCCAGCTCTATCACAGAATATCTTGTTTCTACATCTGAAAGGAATCTTGAGCCACATTGCGTTAGTTTCCAGTCCGTTCCATGCTTTTGAAGTAAAGCAAATCCCAGACCATGCAGTCGTGACGCATCTGTCTGCAACATGGTTGGCAAAGTTGCATCCAAATGTGCAAGTACAGGAGGTGCAGTAAGTGCTTCCTTCACTATCCTAAATGACAAATCATGTTGTGCAGGCCAACACCATTCATTACGCTGCTTCAGTAAATCTCTGAGTGGTTGTGCTTCACGTGCAATCACTGAAGAAAAACTTCCAAGCTGATTAACAAGTCCCATAAAAGATCGAAGATCTGTTATATTTTGTGGCACAGGAAAGTCTGCAATAGCCATCACTTTGTGAGAATCAACAGTGTAGCCATGACTTGAGATTTTATACCCCAAAAAAATCAACAACATGTTTTGCAAAGCAAATTTTCTGATCATTAAGTGTTATCCCATATTCATCACATTTTTGCAAGATAGCAATAATATGGGCTAGGTGATCCTTATAAGAATAATCATACGCAAGAATATCATCAACTATCTTCACAGTTTGTGGTATATCACCAAGAGCTTGGTCTCTTCTTCGATTGTATTCATCTCCTGAAGAAATACGTCCCATTACTGCTCTCTTGAATTTATAGCGACCCCATGGGGTGATAAAACATGTGAGATCCTGGTCTTCTTCTGCAATTTTGATTTGGAAATATCCCATTTTTGCATCTAGTGTAGAGAACCACATTGCTCCGGTACTTATCAAAGCTACTGCATCATGTGGTGATCGTACAGGATAAGTGGGTCTACATACATACCTATTAAGCTTAGTGAGATCAACACACAATCTTACTCCATTTGGCTTTTTAGCAACAGGCACTATAGGATGACACCATTCTGTTGGATGCTCAACCTTACAGATAACATCCTTCTCCAAAAGTTCATCAAGCTGATCCTTTATTTCAGACCTCCAGCTGTATGGTATAGTGCGCGGGGCTGTCAATGCAAATGGTCTTACATTTTCGGACAACTTTATATGCATAGGACCTCCATGCATCTCCCTCAGTATTTTTGTGGCACCAAATACCCGAGGAAATGCTGATACCAAAGCTGCAGCATGTTCTGCCCTTTCTCCTTCAGTTGGATCACGTTCATAAGGCCACCTTGGAAGTGCAACAGGAGAATGAACTTCCCTACAAGTAGAGTCTTCTTTCTCTTTGTAGTCCTTTAAGCGCTTTTCTTCATCTGGATTTACAGACAATCGTACAGGAAGAGATTTAATTTGAGCAGGAAAATCCTCCGGTAGAATTCCTAAAGCAATAGAATCAAACCACCTCAATAAAGCTCCCTTTACTTCTTTCACCAGAGTTATTTCAGCTTTAGTTTTTCGATCACCAAGCGAAAGGTGTGAAGTGAAAGCTCCTACACAATTAAGGGTCTGGTAACCAGCAGAACAAAGCTTTCCAATTTTAGAAGGTTCGAGCATATATGCCAAGAGATCTTGCTACATTGAGGCCCATGACTGTAGCTTCTGCTCCCGAATCCGGTGTCCATAGTATAGACGAGTTCCCTGTAGGATGAGTAATGTGAATTTGAACTTTCGGGGTTGCTTGAGAAATGGCACTGTTAACATTCACATCACTTACGATCCTATGTACATCCCTGTTAAGTTTACTACCAGTTGATTTTAGCTTTGAATCTTTACTCTTTTTCAGCAAAGAAGAAGTTTCCTTCCCTGTTGACCTACACACAGCAGCAAAATGTCCAATCTTTCCGCATTGGGAACACTTTTTGTCCCTTGCCTTACAAACATTCATGTCAGAATGTCTATCTCTTCCACATCTAAAGCATCTTTACTCTTTATATAAACTGTTGGGTGCTTTCTTGTAGTCCCTTTTGTACCGTGAAACTTTTGATATATTGTCTGGGTTCATTCCTCGTATTGTAGCGCTATCTATTGTCCATACACGATGAACAAAAATCGCAGAATGCTGCAATTTCCCGGATACTACAAAGGAAATCGTCGAAACTCTCACCAGTTTCTTGTTTTCTAAGGTAAAATTCTCTCCTGTCGACGATTACATTCAGTTGACCTCGTAAGTGACTTTCCATGGCATTATGTATTGTTTCAAGATCTGCATCAGCCGGAAAAGAGAGCCCATATCGCAATGTTCGTGTCCAGTCTTCATCTAAAACAGAAGTGAGAACCGACCTTTGCGCAGCAGGCGTTAATGATTTAATTCCAGTCAGCATTGCATAACCTTCAAATTTATGCCGCCAAGCATCGAACTCTTTCAAAGAGACTGACGATGACAGGTGAGGTGCAGGTGTGGCACTATGAGGAATTTTATACCGGCACTGTGCATCATTTTGCGAAATTTCAGCACCTCCACTTCGTTGAAGATTTTCGTTAACATTTCCATTTTGAGCACTCATCATAGTTTCTAACATCATAGCTAAACGTTCTTCCCTCTTCTGAGCCATATCCGCTTGCTTCGCCAGCAGCTCCATTAATTGTTCTAGTTGCTCTTCCATCATGTCAATCAAATCTTAAATTCTGAATCACTTCTGACTATGATCATTCCACCAGTAGAACAGATCCTACTCACTGCGCCATGTTTAATCTCTTGTAGGCTGGCAAAGAAACACGAACAATGATAGGTCTCTTTAATAAGAGGTTACTGAACAAATTGATGGCTAAACAGAGACTAACAATTTTCTTTACATACATACAGAAGAAAAGTATTTACAAAACTCTCACTTGTTTATTTACATTAGAAACCAATTACCATTACAATATAATTTACTAACAACCCATTACATAACTAGTAAACAAATAAATACAGACATTTGGAGGTATATCACACACATAGTTTATCAAAAGTTTCTTAACAGAATTTTCACCCAGGTACTTTTTTTGAAAAAGCAATATTTCGGAGATGATAACCAACAGTTTTTACTGCATAATTTATTTGGCCATTGAGAGACAAGTTACATTCAAGATTTATGTTAGGTCAGAACTTTACTATATATCAGGACCCAGTCATTATTTATGTTTATGTGAATATCACCCAAGTTTCTTACGCTGTTTATCTTTACCACCACCTTAAACTCAGTTTTTTTTTCATTGAATGTTAGTTGTTTGATTATCATCACTTCCCTATCCCTATCAAGGAATTGGTTTAGAGTTTCTGTAGTGTCGTCTATATCATTCATGGAGAAGTAAAATTGTGCATCATCCGCAAATAGTTTGAACTTCACACCATGCCTTTGTAGAATTTTTGATAGACCAATAGTATAGATGCAGAATAAGATTGGGCCCAGTACACTCCCATGATGTACCCCTATGTTTAAAGGTTCATATGATGAATAAGAGCTTCCTTTTTGCACACAGTAATTTCTGCCAACCAAGAAGTCTTTCAAGTATTGAAAAGCTTGATCTTCAACACCAATGGACTATAGATTTTTTTTAGTAGCAGTTCAGGCACAACTGTATCAAAAGCAGCTCCAAGATTGAGTAATTTTGAAATACCACATTTATTTTCATCCATCATTTAGAGCAGTCTCCGTAGAGTATAATTTTCTGTAAGCAGACTGGTTGTCTGGTAAAATTTCTATTTCTTCTAAGTGACTAACTAGTCATTCAAGAAATGCGTAACAAAAGATAGATTTGAAATAGGTCTATATGAATTTAATTCCTGATAATCCAGAGCGCTTTTCAGAACCAGTGTGATGACTATAGCTATTTCCTCAGATTTGTGAGATTCACTCATCGATGCATACATTTGCTATTCTCAAAATCCTTTTGGCTAGACTAGAAAAGTTTCTTTCTCTAGTTACTTCAGATGTTGGCATTGGATTGATCGCACGGTTAGTTTTCTTCGCTCTCTTGATAATCCTGGTGTTTATTTTCTTCACCACTGCATGTTTCTGCAGAGGTAATCTAAACATAATAAGTTTATGCACTGGGGAGATTGTGCATTTCTCTTCTACATTCATATCACATATGATGTTATTCATTCCATCACATCATAAATTCAGATTGATCAATCAAGCATCCCCAGTTCACATAGTAGTAGCAGAACAACTGAAATGTCAGTAAAAAAGAAAAGGATTCATTAATATGGCATCCACTAATCACATAATGGTAACAGAATAACTGAAACACCATTCATAAAAAACAGATGAAGTAATAATAATAATAATAATAATAATAATAATAATGATAATAATAAAAATAATAATAATAATAATAATAATAATAATAATAATAATAATAATAATCTCAAAACTAGGTTAGACGTATGGCCAGTTAAAGCAGTTGCACATTCGACATTATTTACCAATTGATATGATTCCAATAACTTGTTTAACGCTGAAGCACTAAGATTTGATGCATCATCCATCCAAAGATTGAAGTCTTCACAAATAATTAATTAAATTTTCTTCATGATAATCATTTCCATGAATATGATGAAATCTTCAAAGAAGGCACTAGTATTTGTTCTCGGAGATTTATAAATTGTTCCAATGTATATTTTTCTGTTCTTTTATTGTGTTATGTTTATTCCTCTTTATTCAAAGCTTGCTACACTTGTACTGTTTAACATTTTGAGTTTTGAGTAACCTTTATGAAGGAAGAGCCTGACAACCCCACCAGACCTGCCATTTCTCTGAATGGGAAAGAGGGAGGGTATGTCGGGGTGGTGTCAAGTTATTTACCCATGTTTTAGATAATGCTAGTATGTTGCAAGTTCCCCATCTATCAGTTCTGCAATTTTAATAGTTTTATTACCAACAGATTGTATATTTACATAGCCACAGTTTATGACATCCTTAGTATCCATGATCAGTTTTTTCTGCTAGTCTTTTCAATTCCAAGTCATAAGCTTTGCAATCTGTTGAACTTACTATGTGGCCAATTGGTTTGTTTAACTTTGTGCAGTTTATACACTTTGACAGTTGAGATTTGCGGTATTTGGTGGACTGTTTTTATGAAAATCTTCCACAGAATTTATTATCTGTTTCAGACTTGCAATCTTGTTTTCAAAATGTTGATAACTCTGCCAGTGATAGCAGATAATCACCGGATACCTATCACGTATAAGTACACAATCATAACATAAATTTGTCACTATTATCATGAATAGCCTTCTGAACTTAAGAATCACATTTCAACACGTAGTGGGTACTTTCTGATTTGGTCCAGGCAACGATTTCTATGAGTCAAGTTAATTACTAATTCATCTTCATCATTGTATAAATTGTATATCATTATTTTTGGTTTTAATTTTCAGATTTTTCTCGTCTCAGTGTCGACAACTAGTTTCTGAATCTTGTTTTCTGTTCTTTCTATGATCTTACTGTTAGCAAAGTTTACAACAACATTTACCTTTGAAGTTGACCTCCTATTAGAAATTAGAATGTTCTCAAGTGCTTGTTCGACCTCACTTTTTTCTGTCAGTAATTCTGCTTGTTGCGTTAGTTGATTTAATTGCCAGTAGAGTCTTTGCATTAACTTTGGCAGCGTATGTCATTTTCTCTGGCTTAGGGTCCTTCAGCGTTTGAAGTGTTACCTAAATTGATCCCATATTCATCGCTAGAATATCAACTTTCTCAGTGAGGTCAATGGTTTGGTTGGAATAAGCTCCGCAACTTTGTTCTCTAATTCAGCAATTCTCGCATCTTGTTCAATCAAAACATCGTCTCTCATTCTCAATCCCTCCTCCAATTTTGAGATATGTAACTTGGCTGTTCTGGCTTCATCTACGCCGTATGGACATATTCCTTTTAAGTTTAATACATCCTTTTCACTTATTGTTGTCACTATAAAAACATACTTCTTATAATAGTACCTTTTGCAATCACATCCTATCCACTTTTTGGGTGTCCCCCCGTGGTTCCACATTGGAGATAGCACAGGGAATCAGAGTCAGACATGATGAATTAATACTTCTTAATTAGTCTTTTCATGAGATTAAAAAAAACAAAAAAATTAATGGTTTAAATGAGAAACATATGCTACGAACACGGCCCGGGGCGAGTGTTCAACAGAGCTCCTCGAAAATACGTCTTCACTTAGCGAGCATTTAGGAAGAGTTTCTCCCAGACGTATTGTTACTGAATGTTTTACAGCCTGGGTTGATTTCCACTATCGTCATATTATTTTGTGGAATATTAGCACCAATCGAAAGTCAGATATTATTGAATCCTAGAGTTCAACAAAAGGAGTGCTGGAGTTTTGCCAAGGCATAGCCCCATGACTCAAGAACACTCATACATCAGAAAAAAAAATCAGGCCAGTAGGATTTTTTGTGGGGGGTAAATTATTAAGTTCCACACAATATAAAT